>NW_026727692.1:0-31425 GCF_029784015.1 Lycium ferocissimum
GTGAAAATTTGGAAATTTAAGTTTCATGAAAAATTGATCATGTGGCCATGCACATGACTTGTGGGCCATGGCCACATAGAAGCTAATATATGTATAATAAAAGATGACTCAAGATCATTTTTCATCATATTCACCCTTAGGAAAATTCTAGAGATTTGGAGAAAAGAAAAAAAAAAAAAGAAGAAAAAGACATGGAGCATGTGCATGGTCATGTGCACATTTTTATAGAGATAAATATATATGGATGACCAAGTTCATCATTTGTGTCTAGAGATTTCATGAAATATGAAGAAAAAAAAAGAAGGAGAGGAGAAAGGGCCATACGGCCAAGAACAAAAAAAAAAAAAAACAAGACCAAGATTTGGCCAAGAAAAAAATTGTTTCTTCATGCAAACTTACTAATTGGAGGGTGCTCATTAACGTGGGAGTGTTGTTGGGAGCAATAAGCTATTCGTTTTCTTCATTCACCACCCTAGTTAAGTTGGAAAGTTGAAGAACAAGTGAAGAAGGTATGTTCCAATCTTCGTTTTTATAAGTTGTGGATGGTTTGTGAATGTTATAGTATGTGGGAATGAATGGAAACCATGAAAACATAGATGTTGATGTTGAACCGTGAACATGGAAAATTGTGTGTGTAGCCGAGTCTATGTAATTGTTATACCCCGTATTTTGCGCGATCGGGTAGTTTGGGATAATTGCAACAAGTTAAAGACAATGCTATGTATTGATCTTGTTTGACACATAAGTTGGTTGTGAAAATTTTGGATGTGGAAATATTGGAAAAGGCTAAGGGCAAAACTGGAACTTCAAAAAAAATTAGTTCATGAATTACTAAAATTATGGACTAAGTATTTGGGCTTGGAAAAAAAAAAACAAGCCAAGCCCAAGTGAGAGGCCCAACCGGCCATAGGGTGAAAAAGGAAAGAAAATGGGCCAAGCCCATGAAATTAAAATTGGTAATATAAGGGAAAAGAGGGGGGCCAAGTGGACATTCAAGAAACTTCAAGAAAATTGAGAAAGAAGAAAGAAAGAAAGAAGGAGAATAACAACCATGGCCATTCGGCCATGGTCCTCAAATTTTGTCCCCTTAAATTTTGTTCCCAAAAATTATTTTCTTGTCGTATTCCTACTAATTCAAGGGTCTCTACAACGTGGTATAATTATTTCGGAAGATAAGTCGTTCGTTTCGTCGTTTGGACAATTGGTGGAATGAAGAAGTTGAGAGAGAAAGGTATGATTCAATCCCTCTTTTATGTTATAAAGGCTTTTTGAGGTTGTAGTCTATGGAAATGAGTAGAATTCATGGAAATATGGACGTTTGCATGTATTTATATATGTGTATATGGCCGTGTGTGTATGTGATGTTGTATAGTTAGGATGAGTTGAATTTTATGATGTATTATAGTAGTGGTCATTGAAATTGTATTGGAAAGGAAAGATGGATAGAAAATGGGATGAAGTTGAAAATGTGCATGGCCGTATGGTATATGTGGATGGAATGGTGATGGATTTATTTTGTTTAACATGTTAGTTGTGTTGCTATGATCTCTATAATGTGAATGAAGCATATACGGGGTAAGTTGGCATGAAAATGCATAATGTGTTATAATTATGTCATATTAATATGATTTTATGATATTAAGATAATGAAGTTGTTAAGGTGTAGATTGTGTTGTTGGAATGAATTAGCAAATAGAAAATGTGTTGGAATATGTTTGTCGCATATATAAGAATCTTGAATTGAATATGGTTTCGGATGGAATTGTTAAGTATTGGATATATGCTTGGAATGCTCTTAGTTTATGTTTGAATGATGTTCTGATAATCTTGATGGGTGGATATGAAAATATTGACTTTGATCTATGAATGCAAAGTTAGTTTGGAAGTTGTTGTTTTATGTAGAAAGAAGACTATTTGTGTTAGTAAGCGATTCTAGTCAATAATTGATGTTGTTGGTATGGTTGTTGTTGATATTCTGGCCGAGCTAAATTCTCGGGGTGTCATATTTATAGGGGAGGTGCTGCCGAAATTTCGGTAGGCAAATACTAACCAAAGTTGGAATTTTGAACCTCATGAATAGTAATTGGTAAATGTAACCATTTGTAGGTTTTTGGACGAAACGGGATTTGGATTTTGGCAAGCGCAAAGGACAAGAAAGGTATGTAAAGCTCTCCCATTCCTTCTCTTGGCATGTCTTAGATGTACTAGGTTTGAATTTGGACCTCGGGGATAACTCTACTCCTCGGAATCCACGTCCAAAAACGCCCCTTTTTCGTTCGGAAGAATTGAATTGAACTTTGTACGAATAGTTATAAAAGTTGTCTAACCCCTCAGAACTTGTGCAAATGAAATCCGACTACCTTAAAATCCCCATAGATGATGTTTTGAAGTTTAGCATACGTAATTTACATACGTCACCTCATTTAGTCGAGGTGAGCCCACTTTATCCGAAGTTTTCCCTAATATTCTATTTAAACTACCTTTGAATGGAAACTAAAGAAAACTTTTTAACTACCTTTCTAAGTTCTTAAGAATAACTGTTATAACTATTTTATTGAGTCTTTTGACCCACTTTGAGATTTGAAAGCTTGCTTTTAAAGACCGTTTTGACACGAACCATTCGATGTTCGAAAGACTTATGTTTCGACTATTGTCAAACGCTCACTATAAGGTCTGCCCTTTGAGTTACGCTATCGAGTCTCTGTATATGTTTTACATTTTGATATACACAAATGATCCCTAAAGTTCTATTTCGAAGAGAATTCTCCGCGGTCATTAAAAGGTATGTGCTATGCTTCGTCCGGACCTTTTTTTTTCGATATGTCATTTGATTATTCCGTCTGATCGCTGTATATCTTTGTACATTTGATATTGTATTTAGTTTCTCACTACTCCACTCGTGGATGCCTCAATGCTTCCTTCACCGAGCCGGGCAGGATATGTTATCACGCGTATTCCACCGCATTGTTCGCCGTGCCTCGGTGTGAGGGGCGGTATATATGTACATGGGTGGTGTATGATGGTGTATGATATGATATGATATGATATGATATGATATGATATGATATGATATGATATGGCCATTTGATATGCTATGATATGTGCACATTCTGATATGATCTGATATGTTGTGGCGCCAGCGTCAGGGGGCGACCACTTCGTTTGCCGAGTCCCATGATGAGGGTCGGCTATGGCATGTTTTTCGCTATGCATCCGTTTATGTTTATGAGTAAGCATTTTCGATACTCCGGTTATTACTTTTATGTTCGCATATTCATTTTAGTTATAACTCGTTTGTTGGTCTCATGCTTTACATACTCGTACATATTCCGTACCGACCCCCGTTCTTCGGGGGCAATTTGCGTTTCATGCCGCGCGGTACACCCGGATGAGTACGAGCTTTGTAGAGATGTCCCGCAGCGGCGTTGGCAAGCTCCATTTGCTCCTGGAGTGCTGCCGTGTCAGATTATGCATGATATGTGTTCTGACTGTTTGTTAGAGACTTTGCAGACAGCGTTGTGGGTTCTGGATGTCAGTTTTGTAGGCGGCCCCACCGGCCGTCATGTCATTCTGTATTATGCCATAAATTCCATATGATTACAGATTCTGTCGATTTGTAAACTACAAAGGATATTTCCAAAATGTTTGTTGTATTTTTCATTTTTGTCTGATTAAGAGTCCGAAAGCTTATGTAGGTAATAAGAGTCTGTGGGTTCGCTCGGCTCCGAATATGGGGTCGGGTGCCCATCACACCCTAGTAAAATCAGGGTGTGACAAAGTGGTATAAGTAAGTCCGTCCTAGGGATTGTCGCAAAGTCGTGTCCGATGAGAGTCCACGTTTATGGTGTGAAGCGCGCCACATCTATAAACGGAGGCTACGGGCATTTAGGGATTGTTGACCTTCTTTCTGTCTTAGATCGTGCGATAGAGCCAAGTCATAGGAAAATGAAATTTCTATATGTGGGCTTTACATATGATGGAGGAGAGTAAGTAAGGACATGAAAGCTACAGAAGTGAAATTTTGATATATTTGTTTCGCTATCTGAAATTGGAAGTTTTGAATGGCGGGAATGTGTCACATAACTATGTGTTCTGTGAGGTATCGTCGGTATTCGCTATGTGCAGAGTTTAGATTATAAAAATGGAAAAAGGGATTCTGCTGAAATTGTTAATTAGAATATTTAGTTAGATACATCAAAAGGGGGAAAGAAAATATGGTAAGCAGATAATAAATGAGATGCGCTGTTCAGAAGAGTTATGGATTGGGGTAAGGCGTGGAAAATGATTATAGGAAAGGCGGTTAACAGTCTGAAAGATTGAGACGAATGACATTCGATGCTTAGTAGCAACCAAGTCTGTTGGCGGATTTAGAGATAACCGACGATCGATTTTGCGGAAAATTATTATAGGAATGGTGCGTGGAGATCTACATAGGACAATACCTGAAATACTTATAAGTAATGACGACGAAGGTATATTTATTGTTATGGGAAATCTGGGAGGTTAGGACGAATGATGAATATTGTGGAATAACAAGGGTAAAACAGTAAATATGGAAAAAGGGACGTGTTACGAAAAAGTCCCGAAATCTGCAGGACTTCAATTTGCTCCAAATAATGTAATAAAGGCCATGTGACGAAGTGGATGCAATTATACTGGCGTTAGAGCATTGTAATTCACCCGAGTTTCAAGGTTAAGCGTGCTAGGACCAGAGCAATTCTGGGATGGGTGACCCCCTGGGAAGTGCACTTAGGGTTCCACAAATGTAGATGTATGAAATGAATGGGGAATTAGGATAACCAAAAGGAAATTAGAATATGCGGAATAGATAGAAACCTTATGGGCACGAAGATAAGAAACGTCTAGCGACGAAATATGACCTGATTTATATGACTAGAACACACGGGTAAAGTGCGAACAGAAAAGTGAGCTATAGAACGTACGAAAAGGACTTGTTACGTTCTGTAGGGAAAAGCGTGGAATTAAGATTATATGTTGACGGGAATAATAAGAAGAATAAGGAAAGAAAGAGTAATATGTTATGTTGCATTAAGTTTTAAGGAACACCTCCCACGCCATCTGTTAAGGGCATTATTTTTATTTGGGAAAAATCTTGTCTGGGAGAAGCGTATATGAATGGCGAAGTCGCAATTCATCTAAATGGGCTAGAATATGTTCCAATCATATTGTGCTTTGGAAGGAGCCCAAATCGACGGGCAATAATGCCCAAAAGAACCGAAGGACTATGATATAATGTAAATCCACGAGTAAGTAATTGTGACCTAAATAGTTCGTTCAGAATCTAAGAATAAGTCGGAAGATAAATCACGCGAATCCAGTACTAGAATGCCTTGCGATACTTGCCAAGCTCTAGTTCCTTCTGACGGTGGTTGAAGAATATTTTCTGATAACCGCTTATTAAATTGTGCTCAACAAATTAGAAATGGAATTCGTGGAAAAAAATATATATACATAGACATGGATGAAAGGAATGAAAAGAGTACCACAGAAAGCACTTGAGATGGGCGTAATTAATTGACTATGAGCTGGGGCAAATGGAAAATACGGGGTTATGAACAGAAGAGGTAGTACGACAAGGCCATAAGACAAGACTACTATTAAGATGAAGTCAGTGTGATTTTGGATAAGATTGTAAGTTAACAATGGGCATACGAAAGGAGTGAGAGAACATGAGGCATAAAGGAACACGCACGTTACGTGTATACGAAGTAGTGAAAACTATAAGAGACGAGAGTTGAGAATTGAGAATTTGCGAAACGACTAATATGTTGTAAGTTTATTGGGAAAAATAGACGGTACCTATGGGAATAAGATGAGGTTATAAGAGGGCTTGGAGTATTTATCGTCTAAATATAAATATTGCGGGATGAAGATGTCACACCCCGATCTTACTAGGGTGTGATGGGCACCTGACCCCATATTATACTCTTATTACACATACTTATGAATATAGAAATGAATACATAGAAATTTTTTTTTTCCATAAGCACAATCTTACATCATATAAGACTCGTAATAAATGTCGGCTGTTGGATTGGGAATACCCACGACTTTGTCCAAAAAACATGACATCATAGCATAGGACTCTTACCCTCCGAGCAAGTGGAGACATTTGGAACATCGTCTATAATAGCGTCGAATGCGGGTGTACAACGCGGCATGAACGCAACCCCCGAAGAAGAGGGGGTCGGTATGAGTATGTAAGGCGGGAATAGTAACATAGTAGAAGATATACGCATGAATAATAACAAGATTTCATATCGTGCGGTAAAGGGATGACACGTGACATATGAACAATTGATAGAAACATAGAACATATCATAGGATAAGCGAGTAACCCGTGCATATGAGGGCCCCATGGGGGCGGATGCCATGCATGCTTGTTCTTCTGTTTTTGAAAAAGAGATTTCTTTTCATAGGCATAGAAAATAGAATTTACGTCATATCATGTTAAATCATAGTATATCATAGTATCATAGCATATCATAGTGTATCGTAGGATCATAGAGTGTCATAGTGTATCATAGGATCATAGCATAACATAGTAAGTCATAGCATAGCTGATCATAGCATAGCACCGAACAATGTCGGCTCGCCCACATAGCACCGAAATACATCGGCTCGCCCATATATCCCGCGTCCGGGCATCCCGCGTCCGGGATGATAACGTTGTGGCAATGAAACATAGTTCCCTTCCCATTTTCCATGTATCCCCCCCCCCACCCCATGTACATATACATTTTTCATATCTATAGGTTATATAAGCATGCAGGAGAGCCCAAGAAAATCATGTATCCATCGGAGTAACGTAAGGTCGGGAACCTCCGATTATGTTATAGAATAACTATGGGCGCTTGTCTCACCTTGAAGGAATGATTAATATAAGGCGAGACTATTTGTGGAGAGTAATATCATGAGAAAATATAAAACAGGATCATAAGGCATCGTTTCGTGTACTTGGAACCTTTAAAGAAAAACATTATTCGTGAGTAGAGTTGAGAATTCAAGAAATAGCTTAACGTTCTCATCTCGTCACTAGAATCATAGACTTGGAACCTTTAATCATAGAATCATCATGGTCATAGTTGTCATGTAAACATTTCCTTCCTGGACATCATCCATGTTATTGTACAACATATCCATAGTCGTGTTCATGGTAGATTCATATTCTTAACATAGACGTCATAGCCATTTTCTCATACCTAGCATCTTCATCGTCATCATAAGAATATCCTCGTTAGCATAGTTACTATACTCGTCATTTGATGACGGGACAAGGATCAAAAGTTTCCGTTGGATTCTACCTAAGAGTAAGTCAAATGGAACAATAAGGAAAATACGGGAACAATGGGCCCACCTCGGGTCAAATGAGGCGGCGTACCAAATTTACGTGCGTTACAATTCATGATGTCACTAGTGAGGGTCTTAAGGTAATCGGGTCCTATTTGCGCAAGTTCTAGATGTTTAAGAAGTCTTTCCAACATTTCACACGAGTTCTAATTCAATTTTACTGAATGAATAGTAGTTAGTTTCAATCTCGGGTTTCTAGGAAAGGAATTGTCCCCGAGGCCCGTATCCAAACCTATTACATCTAAGACATGCCAAGAAAGAAAAGTGAGGCCTTACATACCTTTTTCCGCTTCTTCCGCTACTCCAAATGCAAGTTGCAAATCCGCCAAAATCTACAATTTGGTCATGTTTACCAACATTGATTAGTGCGTTTAAAATTGGATTCTTAAAATGACACTTGGCTACCGAGACACTTCCCCGTAGATACATCGTTCCCAAAAAAATCATCTTGGCCCATTCTCATTAACAACAATCCGGGAATTCAACCCGGCCAAACTATCAATCATAATAGCACAACCATACTAACAACTTCCAATTTCAATCCGAGTCTTCCAAATGCCATAAGAACTCCAACAATACATTCATTTCTTTCAAACTCATAAACTATATCAACAATTCCATACATTTACAACATTATTTCTCACAAATTCAAGAAACTACATTAAGATCACATTAACTCTTAAATCAGCCCACACAATGACAACTTCCATTTGAATCATCAAACCTTCATTTTCATCTCATAACCCACAACAAACAACAACCAAAATACTACATAGAATTAATTCGTCACGTTCCACCGAAAACAGCCCCTACACGGCTAAGATTCAACATACATAATTCCATGAAGTTCATTCATTCCTACATGCCAAACATGCACAAACCATTCACAACAACATCAACCAAACACTAAATAAAATTAATTCTACACTTCTATACCATACTACATATTTTCGGCCAAGCACACATACACCATATCTTTATGAACTTCATCCATTTCAACACATCACAACACACTCACACGCCCATAACACATGCAAGAAAGGATAGAACCTTACCTTTTCTCAATTCTTCCACTTGCCACAAAAAGTAGTTTCTTGCCAAAATAATTATACCATGTTGAAGAGGGTCTTGAGTGTAGTAGAAATTCAAGAAGAGATGAATTTTTGGACCAAGAATTTAGGCTCAAGAATTTTTTTTCTCCTCTTTTTTTTTTCTCCTTGGGGCCGAACCCCTCCTCTCTCCTTTCTTCATCTTTCTTTTATTTTTCTAGAATGAAAATGGCAAGTTGTCTTGCCTTTCAAGACTTCACACACCTATATATATATATAATTGCATGCATGTGAGGGGCACATGCCCCCTCTCTAGATTTTTCTTGAAATTTTCTTAAATAAAAAAGATGACTTCTTTGTCATCATTTTCATCTCTTTTTTTTTTCTTTTTCCCCCTTTTTTTTTTCTCACATGGCCAATATGGCCCCTTTTAGAACTCTCATGAACCCTTTGGTGAAATTCCCGTTTCGCCCCTCGACTTTCCTCAATATTACCATTTTGCCCCTAGCCTTTCACAATATTTCCATACTAATAATAGTCATAAATAATATTCACGACGACTTGTACATTAAGATAATTTTTTTGAAGATGGTCTTGCCCTTAACTTCCCGCAATTGTCTTAAAATATTCCGACGTACAAAATGCGGGATATAACAGAAGAGTTTGAAATGATTATGCGCACTAACTTTTGACGGGAAGAAATACAATAAAATTTGGATATGCTGTTGCCACAACGATGTTATCCGAACACTAATCACTAATGAGAATTATTAGAGTATGGCTGGGATCAATTGTTACAATAGCGATATTGCCTGAGCCCTAACCATCAGACTAGATTTTGTACGAGCTATTGGGGGAAACTTTACCGTTTCGTGAACGTGTCAGAATTTCATACGGGGGTAATCTAAGTTATGGAAAAAAAAAGTGGTGGATATGGTATGGTATGTTAAATGTATTCGGAAAGAAACATGTGAGTTTGGAAATTTTAAATGGAGACATGAGGTAGAAGATAAATAGACAATAATAGGGGAGCCCCCTAAAGGGGGGAAGCGGATAAGAGAAACGCAAAGGTAAGATGGAAATTAACCGATACTATGGCGCGTTTAATGTGAACGCTTGAATTTTCTGTGAGATCCTATCTTTCTGTTGGTGAAACCAACAACAAACGAATGGGAGCCAAGACGGTAATTGAAGTGGTACCAGGGATTGTCAGTGAGTAATATGATTCCAGGTGGTGGATATTTGTAAAAGAGGAAGGAATACGACAAATAGAATCAGCGCATTTTGGTACGAATGGAATATGTAAGGTAAAATAAGTCAGAAAAAGGAGAGATGATGTTTGAGATCGAACATATTTTCTGCAATTATGTAAGAATGGTCATGTAACTCACGAATATTTGCACAATAAGCAAACCAAGTGAGTACATGATTGATAAGAGATGTAAGGATCCAGTAATAACAGTATGGTTATGATATGTTGAATACGATACAGAAAATGCAGAGATGGTCTAGACTGTGTTACCAAAATGAAATTGGTACTAAAAGTAAGCAGAACTGGATCGGGATCAATTAAAGATTCCTCCCAATACTAATTGTAAGACAAGGAACAACCTAAAGGTTAGTAAGGTGATGCTAAGGCATTTCTTGGATTAACTTGCGTATGTTTACATACTCTCGCAGGGGTTACAATATAATCAGTGGCAGTGAAGATTAAGAGCAAAAATCGCAGAAAAAGGGAAACGAAAGAGTTGAATCAAAGACAACGGAGTGATATGAAATAAATGCCAAAATATGACAGATGAAGTTAAGAAAATTACGAAATGGCTAAACAGGATTACCAGGACTATGTAAGATTATACCTCAAAAAAGTAGTGAGGTTCCATAAGGACCCACATTTACTATGTTGAACAGAATACCTAGTATGTGGTTAAGCCTGGAGATCTGTCCGAAAGGAATTAATAATACAAGTAAGTCTTAAAGTAGTATTTACTCTTAAACTGACGGGCACGCTGGGCGTGTTATCCAGACACTAGAAGATAAGTTGCGAGCCCGTGTCATTGATTTCAGAGGCAGCGGGAATGAATACTCGACACTTATTGAGTCTACGGGTAATAATAACGGTCGTGCTAGCATTCGGAAGACACCGCTTAAGGCTATGTATGGTAAGAAATGTGTGTCATCAATTAGCCAATTTAATAGTGACAGGGCTAAATTACTTGGTACGGATATAATTCAACGGATAGTTGATAAAGTGAAACTCATTCGAGAACAGTCATTAGCGACTCAGAACTGACAGAAATCATGTACGGGTGATCGTTGTCGACGCTTAGAACTCCGGATTGGTAACTGAATATTTTCGAAAATATCACCCATGAGAGGTGTTATGAGGAAGACATAGCCGAGATGTCTTGGATTTTATCGGACCATTCGTGAAGTAGGCAAGGTTTTCGATGAATCAGATTTACTATCTAATTGAGAAGCGGTGCATCCAGTGTTCCGCATGTCTATGCGTCATAAATACATTGTGCCCCCATAATAGCTCTCCGTGGAGGAGCATTCAAGGAATAGAAGAGCTGTCCTACGAGAAACGGCCAATAATGGTCCTAACTTGGCAGAAAAGGAAAAATTGCGTGACAAGATGTGGCTCCCATTAAGGTACTGTTTGGCGGAATAGTAGGAAGGAAAAGGTGACTTAAGAAACTCCAGGCGAGAAGAAAAAGAAGTACCCCCATTCGATTCCTATACTTACGGATAATCAGAACCACTTATTTGGTTGTCTTTGAGTAGTGCATGAGTTGTGCGTGATAACCGTACAAAGAGAACTCCC
Source organism: Lycium ferocissimum (assembly GCF_029784015.1). NCBI lineage: Eukaryota > Viridiplantae > Streptophyta > Magnoliopsida > Solanales > Solanaceae > Lycium > Lycium ferocissimum. The sequence continues at coordinate 11,248 of NW_026727692.1, forward strand.
CCAGAAATACTTGTGAGCCCCTATAAGGCTAATTTAACATTCGAGGACGAATGTTCTAAAGGGGGGAAGGATGTTATACCCCGTATTTTGCGCGATCGGGTAGTTTGGGATAATTGCAACAAGTTAAGGACAATGCTATGTATTGATCTTGTTTGACACATAAGTTGGTTATGAAAATTTTGGATGTGGAAATATTGGAAAAGGCTAAGGGCAAAATTGGAATTACCAAAAATGGTTTCATGAATTATCCAACAAATGGACTAAGTAATTGGGCTTGAAAAAAAAAAAGAACAAGCAAGCCCAAGTGAGAGGCCCAACCGGCCATAGCATGAAAAAGGAAAGAAAATGGGCCAAGCCCATGAAATTAAAAATTGGTAATATAAAGGAAAAGAGGGGGGCCAAGTGGACATTCAAGAAACTTCAAGAAAATTGAGAAAGAAGAATGAAAGAAAGAAGGAGAATAGGCCATGGTCCTCAAATTTTGTCCCCTTAAATTTTGTTCCCAAAAATTATTTTCTTGTTGTATTCCTACTAATTCAAGGGTCCTCTACAACGTGGTATAATTATTTCGGAAGATAAGTCGTTCGTTTCGTCGTTTGGACAATTTGGTGGAATGAAGAAGTTAGAAGAGAAAGGTAAGAATTCATCCCTTCTATTTATGTTATGAAGGTTTGTTTGTGTTGTGGTATATGGAAATGAGTAGAGTATATAGAAATATAGAGGTTTGCATGGCGGAAGGGCATGTGTGCATGTGGCCGAAAATATGTGATGTTGTATGGTTAGGATGAGTTGAATTTTATGTTGTAATTTAGTTGTGGTCATTGTAGAATTTGCATTGGAAGGGAAAGATGGATAAAAACTTGATGAAATGGGAATTTGGCCTATGGCCGTATGGTATGTAGTGGGAAATAATGATGGACTTGTTTCGTTTAATATGTTAGTTGTGTTGCTATGATCTCTATAATGTAAATGGAAGTTTAACGATTTAAGTTTGGCATTAGAATTGCATATATGTGTTATAGGAAAGTGTAGGTGTGCTAACATAGTTGATATGCAATTATGGAAATGCATTGCTTAAGTGTTAGTTGTGTTTGTTGTAAATGAATTTGAGAAATGATAATGTGTTACGAATATGTTTGTCGAAGAATGGAAGTTTCGGATGAGTTATGGTTTCGGTGGAAAGTTTGTATATTTTGCGAATAATGTGAAAAATCATATGAAATGTCTCCAGATGATGTTGGAATAATCTTGATGGGTAATGAGTATGAAAATATTGATATTGGTCTGGAAATGCAAAGTTAGTTTGGAAGTTGTTGTTTTATGTAGAAAGAAGACTATTTGTGTTAGTAAGCGATTCTAGTCAGTAATTGATGTTGTTGGTATGGTTGTTGTTGATATTCTGGCCGAGCTAAATTCTCGGGGTATCATATTTATAGGGGAGGTGCTGCCAAAATTTCGGTAGGCAAATACTAACCAAAGTTGGAATTTTGAACCTCATGAATAGTAATTGGTAAATGTGACCATTTGTAGGTTTTTGGACGAAACGGGATTTGGCTTTTGGCAAGCGTAAAGGACAAGAAAGGTATGTAAAGCTCTCCCATTCCTTCTCTTGGCATGTCTTAGATGTACTAGGTTTGAATTTGGACCTCGGGGATAACTCTACTCCTCGGAATCCACGTCCAAAAACGCCCCTTTTTCGTTCAGTGGAATTGAATTGAACTTTGTACGAATAGTTATAAAAGTTGTCTAACCCCTCAGAACTTGTGCAAATGAAATCCGATTACCTTAAATCCCCATAGATGATGTTTTGAAGTTTAGCATACGTAATTTACATACGCCACCTCATTTGGTCGAGGTGGGCCCACTTTATCCGAATTTTTCCTAATATTCTATTTAAACTACCTTTGAATGGAAACTAAAGAAAACTTTTTAACTACCTTTTTAAGTTCTTCAGAATAACTGTTATAATTATTTTATTGAGTCTTATGACCCACCTTGAGATTTGAAACTGCTTCAGAAAGACTGTTTTGACACGAACCATTCTGATGTCCGAAAGACTTATGTTTCGACTATTGTCAAACGCTCACTATAAGGTCTGCCCTTTGAGTTACGCTATCGAGTCTCTGTATAGGTTTTACATTTTGATATACACAAATGATCCCTAAAGTTCTATTTCGAAAGGAATTCTCCGCGGTCATTAAAAGGTATGTGCTATGCTTCGTCCGGACCCTTTTTTTCGATATGTCGTTTGATTATTCCGTCTGATCGCTGTATATGCTGTACATTTGATATTGCATTTAGTTTCTCACTACTCCACTCGTGGATGCCTCAATGCTTCCTTCACTGAGCCCGGGCCAGGATATGATATCACGCGTATTCCACTGCATTGTTCGCCGTGCCTCGGTGTGAGGGGGCAGGTATATATGTACATGGGTTGTGGTGTATGATGTGCCATGTACACACTCTGATATGATATGATATGATATGATATGGCCATTTGATATGCTATGATATGTGCACATTCTGATATGATCTGATATGTTGTGGCGCCAGCGTCAGGGGGCGACCACTTTCTATTTGCCGAGTCCCATGATGAGGGCCGGCTATGGCATGTTTTCTGCTATGCATCTGTTTATGTTTTATGAGTAAGCATTTTCGATACTCCGGATATTACTTTTATGTTCTGCATATTCTGTTTAGTTATAACTCTGTTTGTTGGTCTCTATGCTTTGCATACTCAGTACATATTCCGTACTGACCCCCTGTTATTCGGGGGCTGCGTTTCATGCCGCGCAGGTACACCCAGATGAGTACGAGCTTTGTAGGAGATGTCCCAGCGGCGTTGGCAAGCTCCATTTGCTCCTGGAGTGCTGCCGTGTCAGATTATGCATGATATGTGTTCTGACTGTTTGTTAGAGACTTTGGAGACAGCGTTGTGGGTTATGGATGTCAGTTTTGTAGGAGGCCCCACCGGCCGTCATGTCATTCTGTATTATGCCATAAATTCCATATAATTACAGATTCTGTCGATTTGTAAACTACAAAGGATATTTCCAAAATGTTTGTTGTATTTTTCATTTTTGTCTGATTAAGAGTCCGAGAGCTTATGTAGGTAATAAGAGTCTGTGGGTTCGCTCGGCTCCGAATATGGGGTCGGGTGCCCATCACACCCTAGTAAAATTAGGGTGTGACAGTAATGTTGTGTAGAAGTGATAAATTAATTCTACTTAGCATGTTGGTTGTTGTAGTGTGTTGAAATGGATGGGAAATCATGAAACTTGGTGTTAGGAAGGTGGCCGAATATGGCCTATGTGGTATGGTTAAGGATGAATTAATTCTAGTTAGTATTTTAGTTGTCGTCGTGGTGGATTCTACGATGAAAATGCAAGTTCAATAATTCAATTGATGTTGTAATGGTTACGGGCAGATTTGGAGGTTAATGTGAATCTTATGTAATTTTTGTATTCATGGGAATGGCATTGTTAACATATAGATTGTTGATATAGTTTAAGAGTTTTGGAAGAAGGAAATATGTTAGTGTTGTTTTCGGGTTTGGGGAGGATTTCGGGTGAATTGGAGTATTGTTTGGATTGTTGAAAATATTGTATGAAGTGTTTAAAGTATTCTTGAATATTATTTGAATGGGTTCGGATTAATAATTGAACGTATGAGCACGAATCTTTTTTGGTTTGAAGTATGTAGTTTATTTGAATATAAATGAAATGTCGTCGAATTGTGTAGAAAAGAATTATTAATGTTTGGATGCATCTTGAATCACTTGTGAATATTGTAAGTATGGTTGTTGGTTTGGTTGTGGTTGATTTGGCCAAGTTAAATTCTCGGGGATGTCCAATTTATAGGGGAGATGCTGTCGAAATTTCTGTAGAAAAAGTAAGGGTTTGGAATTGGATTCTTAGATGTTTATGGCTAATTTTCGACGCCTATTGATGTTATTGTAGATCGTGAGAAGTCGAGACGTAAGTTCGGAGTAGCTTAGGAAGCGGCTAAGGTATGTGAAGCTCACCTTTCTTTTGTTGGCATGTCTTAGTTAAAAATAAGCTATGACACGATTTTCGAGGTAATTCTACTCCGGTGATCCGAGCATATCTATGATCCATATTTGTTTCTTGATAGTCATATTCATAATATAGCCAAATTATGGTCTTTATGTTTTTCACATGAATGGATTTCAAAGATTGCATAAAAGTTGGTTTTCAAAAAGAGTTTGTTTCCTAGACGATCCCGAAACTACGAACTTCCGTAACTTTCGCATAAAGGCTCGGATCGCTTCGATTTGTTCGTAGAAAGTTCTAAGGTGAATATTGTTTGTAACTTCCGAGGCGGACTCGGGTTGGTTTGGCGTAATACTATGATTCCTATGGTTTAAATATGACTATGAACCCAAGGGTTTTGTTAATACGTTTATGATGCATGTTATGTTTCCGAAAGACATTTGATAAGACTAATGTCCGACTTTCAAATGACATTCCGTTTGGATTACTTCATTGAGTCTTGGAAATGTTTTATTTGCACTTGGTTTCTCACTACTCTGTTCGTGCGAGCTGTAGCCACTCTTTCACTGCGTCCCGGGCCAGGGCATGTATTCGTGCACATTTCTTTGCATTATTCACCGCGTCCCTCCATGGAGGGCCGGGGCACGTATATTTACCGCGTCCCTTGCTAGCGGGGCCGGGGCACGTTATATGATATGATGATATGGGGAGGTGGCCAGGATGGCATATGATGATTCCCTTTTACCGCGTCCCTCCATGGGGGGCCGGGGCACGTTACATGTACATGCATATGATATGATTTTACTACCGCGTCCCTCACTAGAGGGCCGGGGCACGTTACGTGTATATGACTATGTATACGAGGATTTCATTTACCGCGTCCCTCACGAGAGGGCCGGGGCACGTTATATGCATACATGATGATTTTATGGAAATGACACGCATGATATATGTTTTTTTTTAAAGGCAAGTTTTTTTTTATGGTTTCTCTGTACTCTTTACCTCGGTATAATCCCGCTTATTATATTTCATGCTTTACATACTCAGTACCTATTCCGTACTGACCCCCTTTCTTCGGGGGCTGCGTTTCATGCCGCGTAGGAACACCCAGATGAGTTGAAGATATTAGCAGAAGATGTTCCAGCGGGATTGGCGAGCTCCATTTTCTCTGGAGTGCTGCCGGGTCTGAGCTTTATGATATGGATTCATGTTCCGTGTTAGAGACTTTGCAGACAGTGTCGTGGGTATAAGATGTCGGTTATGTAAGCGGCTATGTAAGCCGACGAGTCATACGCATTATATTATAAGTTCTATGTGTTTTCATATGTTACAGATGTCCATTGATTTGAGAAACGAAAAATGTATATTATTCTCCGAAAAATTTTCATTATGTATTTGTGTCATGATCTGAGGGCCAGTGTGATTGTGAGAATTATGTGAGTCAGCGGGTTCGCTCGGCCCTAAACAAGGGTCGGGTGCCCATCACGCCCTAACGGAAATTAGGGTGTGACAAATTGGTATCAGAGCGGTTCGTCTTGGAGGTTGTCTGCAAAGTCGTGTCCGGTAGAGTCCTGTTTATGGTGTGAAGCGCGCCACATTTATAAACAGGAGGCTATGGGGCATCTAGGATGGTTACTCTTCTTTGGCATCTTAGATCGTCTTTGTAGAGCCAAGTTATAGGAAATTCCCGACATTGACCTTTGATTTCGGCAGGGAAATGGCACTGATGGAAGAAAGCGACTAGCGACGTTGGAAGCTACGAAGTACGCAGGTAAGCAACGATACGAAAGATACATGTCGGGCAAGATATGAAAGTACGGTTGAAACACAAGTTGTGATTAAAAAGGAAAGTAAACAAGAAAGCGTAACAGGTGCCGTTTGAGTTGGAAATATGAGGTACGTTCATTATTTTGTACTGTTGATGATAATGGGAGCCCTGTGAGGCTGTAATATGATATGATACGTGTATATACACTACTAAAAAATCAGCGTTTAGTGACGGAATATTAGCGACAGACCATATTCTGTCGCTAATTAACGACGGATTAGCTACGGATACCTCATTTTGTCGCAAAAAAAGAAACTAAAATTTTATCTCATTATATAGTGACGGATTAGCAACGAAAAATGAGTTTCGTTACTAATAATTAGCGCGAATTTTTGGCGCCTTAAATTTACTACAGATTTAGCAACAGAAGAGGCGCGACAAATTTTATTTTTAATTAGCGACGGATTCAGCAACGAAATATCCGTCGCTAGGCCTTTAATTTTTCTAGAAAAAAATATATATTTGCAGCAACGGAAAATTTTGTCGCAATATTAACTATTAAAAGAAATCAATGTATTATTTAGCGACGGATTGTAAAATCCGTCGCTATTCCGTCGTTAAATGTAAAAAACAAAAGATATGTCCTAGCTAGGTTACGCATTCTTTCATTTCCAACACAGTAGCCAACACGGATAGAGAGATAGACGCATGCGAAATTGGTAACATAGAGAGAGAGAGCACAACATAGATCAAAATAATGTGAATCTAGGGTTTACATTGTGTTTTTCTCTTCTTCTACTGCAATTTTTATCTAAAGGAAAGGTATGTTTTGATTTTTGTATGTGTTATGGGTAGTTTCTTTCTTCTTTACCTCCTTCTTTGTGTTTTCTGACATTAAATCTAAAACGAAATTAAGATATCTGTGTTTTCTTGCTTATTATCTAAATGACAGAGTGTTTTAAGTGTTTTTTTTGGCTAAAATCGAAGTTGGGTGTGTTGAAAACTGTTGGGTTTATAATTTATTTGGAGGTTAAGTATTGGGAATCTCTATTTGGGCGAAAATCGATGAAAATGGAAATTCGACCTTTGTTTGTGCTAAATCTTGTAGGATAATATTATTTGGTGGTTAAAGTTTGTTTTAATTTATTGCATGTCGAGAAAAAGCTTGAAGAACTCAACATTCTTTATATAATCGTGATTTGAAATCGGTGTTAGTGAACCGGGTTTCTTACTCGATTTTTTTTGTTTCGGTTTCAGTTTTGTTAATTTCAGTTTGTCATTTTTTTTTAACTAAAAGGTGAATGCTATGGTCTGTTTCACTAAGTTATTTCAGCTTGTTCTTCCATTTAGAGGTCATTCGGTTGTATTAATGATATGAAGACAGAACATTAATTTGATTGCTCTGTTTATGTCAACATTAATAGGAACATGAATAATCTAGAGCGTGATTGGATGTACAATAGGTTGGATGGCCGAGGGGGTATAAATTCTAGCTTTGTAACCGGTGTAGATAATTTTATCCAATTTGCACTTTCTCAACGAAATTACATGAGCGGTAACAAGGTTAGATGTCCATGTAAAAAATGTCACAACATTAAATACATGGATGTTGAAATCGTTGAATATCACCTTTTTAATTTTGGATTTGTTGAGGACTATTTTGTTTGGGAGTATCAAGGGGAAAAAGATGTGATCGGTGAGATAGCTTCTGGTAATGATTTGCATGATGGTTATCAACTTTGAATCGGGATTCGATGATCCATACCGACAAATGGTCTTGGATGCGGTGGACCCAACTTTGGTCGGGGTTCGAGTTCGCAATCTTATAGCAATATTGAAGTTGATTCTTCTCATCCTTATGAACCTTTAATGGAGGAGGAGCCTAATCCTTCAATGGAGGAGGAGCCTAATCCGAGTCCCAAAGATTTTACAATTTGCTACAATGGCGATGAAAAATTATATCCCGGTTCTTCTCTCTCTCAACTTGCGGTAGTCTCCGAATGTTAAATATTAAAATGGAGAATACTTTGTCACGAGAGGTTATAACCAAATGATACAATTGTTGAAAGACGATTTACCTGAAGATAACAAAGTGCTTGATAGCTATTATCAGACTAAGAAACTAGTGCGTAGTTTGGGTTTGCCAGTTGAAAAAATTGATTGTTGTGATTCAGGATGTATGTTGTATTGGGGTGATGATGAACACCTTACATCTTGTAAATTCTGTGGTAACCAGAGGTATAAGCGTCGTGTCGGCTCTCGTAAGAGGAAATTGGTCCCTTACAAGAAAATGTATTATTTTCCTTTGATTCCTAGATTGAAAAGATTATATGCATCCCATGCTACAGCTGCCGACATGAGATGGCATCATGAGCATACACAAGAGGATGGGGTAATGCGTCATCCATCGGACTACGAGGCTTGGAAGAACTTCAATGAAACTCATTCTTTTTTTCGCTGGGAAACCAAAAGAGTGAACCAAGGAATGTAAGGTTAGGGTTATGTACTGATAGTTTCCAATCGTTTAGTCAATCTGGGAGGAAATACTCTTCGTGGCCAGTGATTGTCACCCCATACAATTTGCCTCCAGGAATGTGTATGAAAGAGGCATATATGTTCTTAATCGTCATTGTTCTGGGCCAAACAATCCCAAACATAAAATTGATGTTTATACGCAACCTCTAATAAAGGAATTGACTTTGTTGTGGGAGACAGTGTAGAAGCATTTGACATCTCGAAAAAGCAAAACTTTCAGCGAGGGCAGCTTTGATGTGGACAATCAGTGACTTCCCAGCATATTCTATGTTATCAGGATGGAGTACTGCGGGCAAGTTAGCATGTCCTTATTGTATGGAGGAAACACAATCCTTTAGATTACAACATGGCAGGAAAACATCTTGGTTTGATAGTCATAGAATGTTCCTTGACCAACATCATCCTTTTAGGAGAGATCGTAAAAACTTTCTCAAAGGTAAGGACTGTCAAAAGACTATCACCACTCTATAGAACGGGAGGAAATTTTGAACCAAATTTGTGACTTGGGGATAAGGAAAGTAACGAGAGTTAGATGCACAGGAAGTTAATCAGAGAATATGTAAGTCTTGTGGATGGAAAAAGCGAAGCATATTTTGGGATTTGCCTTATTGGAGTTCTAACATGATTCGACATAATCTTGACGTCATGCATATTGAAAAAAATGTCTTTGATAATGTATTTAATACAATTCTTAATATTGATAACAAAACCAAAGACAATCTACAATCACGTCAAGATATGGTAAATTCTTGTGATCGACCACGGTTGGCAAAGGACACTAGTGGAAAATATCCAAAAGCTATATATACAATAGCTAAGGAAGAAAGAGTTATCTTGTTCAATTGGGTGAAGGGTTTGAAGTTTCCGGATGGATATGTTTCGAATTTGGGTAGATGTCCGACACAAACGCGAAAAGATTATTTGGCATGAAAAGTCATGATTGCCATGTGTTCATGCAACGACTAATGCCTATTGCTTTTCGTGAGCTGCTTCCCGCAATGTGTGTGGCAAGCACTTACGAGGAATTGAGCTTATTTTTTAAAGATCTTACTTCGACCACTCTACGAGTGGATGACATGGAAAGATTAGAGGCAGACATCCCGCAAATCTTGTGTAAGTTAGAACGTATATTTCCCCCTGGGTTCTTTGACTCAATGGAACATTTGCCTGTGCACCTGCCATATGAAGCAAAGATTCTTTGGACCTGTACAATATCGATGGATGTATCCTTTTGAAAGGTAAATTTGAAACTTTATGTTCAAATTGTGACAAGTATGCTAAACATAACTTTTCTAATATAACGGTCCATCCATTTATGTATTTAGGTACCTCGGAACTCTTAAAAGAATGATTGGGAATAAAGCTAGTGTTGAGGGTTCCATTTGTGAAGCATACTTGATGAAGGAGTCAACACATTTGTTTTCTCATTATTTTGAACCTCATGTCATGACACGTAATCACGATGTGGACCTTAATGATGATGGTGGTCTTGTAGAAGATCTTGAAGGAAATTTATCAATATTCACCCATCCCGGTCGACTATGGGGAGAAGCAAAAAAAGAGGAATTTATCCCTTGAAGAAATCAAGGCTGCCCAAACTTACATTTTACTAAATTGTAAAGAGGTTGAACCGTTTGTGAGGTAACATTTGAATGTTAAACTCAATTATTATTATAAATGTCTCCATATATATCATGACTTTCTATTGAACTTAATTTGTTGCAATGAAGTATGTATGTGCAACGTACGCAAGGAGAATTCCCGAATATATCTCAAGGTCAAATAGATGAGAGCCTTGAAGCATATTTCTCTATATGGTTCAAGGAATATGTAAGTTTCAACAATCATTAATTTTTATACAATATGTTATTAAATTCTCAAAATTTAACTAAGTCTTACATTTTTCCAAATAGGTCCGCTGCAACCATATTGAGAATAAATTCTTGCGTAGTCTTGCTCATGGACCACTAATAGGCGCTACATGTCATTCTGTGTATTTTATTAATGGATACAAATTTCACACAGACAGTCATGGTAGCGCAAGATCAACAATGAACGATGGAGTTTGTATCTCGGATCCAAATTTTGGTGATTACTATGGACGGATAAAAGAGATTATACAAGTGGAATTTCGTGAAGATCCTTTAAAGCAAAGCTGTGTTATTCAGCTTGTGAATGGTTTGATCCAACTATGGATGTTGGTGTTAAAAAGCATAATCAGTACAAATTGGTTGATGTTAATCATCGTCGCCGATATAAAAAATATGAACCTTTTATTCTTGCGATGCAAGCAACTCAAGTGTGTTATGTGTCGTATCCTAGCAAGAAAAAGGATAAGGATGATTGGGTCGCTGTGTTGAAAGTCAAACCTCGAAATGTTGTTGAATTAGCCGATGAGGAAGTAATGGTGACTCAGGATTTGAATGTTCCATTCCAAGTTGAAGAAGTTGAAGTCCACGAGATAGATATGAATGTTTCGATTGATGAAAATATACTCTTATATGATCCAAACGGGAATGCAATTGTAATGGATGAACCCATCGATGATAGGTTATTGCCAGAGCATCATGAAATCCAAAATGAATCTACAGAAGAAGAGTTTGGCGAAGAAGAGTATGAAACTGAAGAAGAGTATGAAACAGAGGAAACTACGGAGGATGAGGAAGAGTTCGAAGAAGGAACAGATAGTGACTAATGCTTAGTAACATGTGTTGTTGTATCTTTAATGTATTTTGCTTAAGATTTGGGTGTAAAAATTTTCTGATGGATGGTTGAGTGTTTTGATTTGCACCAGTTTTTTCTTTATTGTTTTCTTTAACCTATTTTACCACTTTCATCATTACTTACTGAATCTTGTAGTGTACTATGCGACTATGTTGTTTGATAAATGCCATTATAGTTTTAGTTCAACCTTTGATAGAATCCTCCGATGTTATTTATATTACGGATACGTAGTGGACGGTGAGTCGAATTCATTGACGTGCTACTCATTGAAGGTTACGCATTTTAGTTTGTTGTTGTTGAGGTATTGTTGCCTGTATTGAAGTTCTTCTCACTTAAGTTTATTTATCTCCTCTCTCTCTGTACAGTAACTTGACTATTGATTTGTATAAAATGATAAATAGCAGTTGTTGATGACAAAGAACTGCTACATTTTTTCTACAACTGATGAGCAAGTATGGCCAAAATTGAATTTGATGAAAACTACTGCTTGTGTTGTCATGTATTCTGCATTTTACGAAATTCGCAAGCTCGTTAACTCATCATGTGTGTCATACCATGTGATTCTGTTGTCATGATTACTCGTTGTGGTGTTAATATCTTCTTGGAAGGCGTAACAGTCTAGATTCTCATCAATGTATCAAATTGCGATGTGACCTGTAGTAGAAAATCTGCATCTGCTGCTACTAGTCTTAAAGGGAAAGTCTGCCCTCTCCGGCAGACTTTTAGTTATGCTCAACTAAAAGTCTGCCGGAGGGGGCAGACTTTTAGTTGTGTTAAGTAAAAGTCTGCCGGAGGGGGCGGTAATTTTTAGCGTGTTTAAGTAAAAGTCTGCCGGAGGGGGCAGACTTTTAGTTGTGTTAAGTAAAAGTCTGCCGGAGGGGGCAGACTTTTAGTTGTGTTTAAGTAAAAGTCTGCCGGAGGGGGCAGACTTTTAGTTGTGTTAAGTAAAAGTCTGCCGGAGGGGGCAGACTTTTAGTTGTGTTAAAAGTCTGCCGGAGGGCGAGACTTTTAGTTGTGTTAAGTAAAAGTCGCCGGAGGGCGGACTTTAGTTGTGTTTAAGGGTCGGAGGGGGGGCAGACTTTTAGTTGTGATAAGTAAAAGTCGCCTGGAGGGGCAGACTTTTAGTTGTGTTAAGTAAAAGTCAGCCGGAGGGGGCAGACTTTTAGTTGTGTTTAAGTAAAAGTCTGCCGGAGGGCGGACTTTTAGTTGTGTTAAGTAAAAGTACGCCGGAGGGGGCGGACTTTTAGTTGTGTTTAAGTAAAAGTACGTCGGAGGCGGACTTTTAGTTGTGTTAAGTAAAAGTACGCCGGAGGGGGCGGACTTTTAGTTGTGTTTAAGTAAAAGTACGCCGGAGGGCGGACTTTTAGTTGTGTTTAAGTAAAAAGTACGCCGGGAAGGGCGGACTTTGCCTATATATATATATATATATATATATATATATATATTTTTTTTTTTTTTACTTTTCAAGGTAAACTTTTAGTTATGCCTTAACTAAAAAGTATGCCCCAAAGACATAACTAAAAGTATGCCCATAATGCGAAAGTTTTCCTTAAGGCATAACTTAAACTTTGCCTTATAAGGTAAAGTCTATGCATTAAGGAAAAGTTCTTGCCTTATAGGGTGCTCAAGTTTGCAACAATTTTTTTCTTTGGTCTTGTATTTGGTGTTAGTTTTTTGCTACGATTTTGTTAGCTGTTCTTTGGATCTATGTTCTTGTCTTTGTTGAAGTTGGTACAGAAATTAGGCTTTCTCGTAACTGTGCTACTGCTGCCACAGAAGTTGATCTCTATAGATTGTGATTTAAAACTGCAACTTAGTGTTGTTATTTGGATATTTTGACAGTCATGCTTTGGATTTAACCATGTCCACATTTTTTTTGTAGATATGGCTCGGCCAGAGGTCGAGGTAGCGGAGGTCGTGTAGGAAAGTCCTCATTAAGGTGTGATTCTACTGGTCGTGCAAACATGCCTACCATTCCCATTCCCACCACAGTTAGTCCTCAACAAGGTGGTACGAGTTCCATAGGTGGGCCAGATCTATAAACCAAGTTCAAACTTTACGTACGCCACCGGTTCAAGCCTCGAGTCCGTTTATTACTCGCCTCTCATAATAGAAACTATAAATTGTAGGTTTGCTTGTGTAACAAGGCTGAGATTTTGTAAATCAAGGCTGCATTTTGTAAATCATGATTAGTCATATTTGTAGACTTGCAAACGGCTTGTATAAAAACCTCTTTCTTGATGGTTGCTTTAATTTCCTTACGTCAAAGGTCGAGGTAGTCCTCAACAAGGTGGTAGGAGTTCCATAGGTGGGCCGGATCCTATAAACCAAGTTCAAACTTTACGTACGCCACCGGTTCAAGCCTCGAGTGCATTTATTCGCCTCTCATAATAGAAACTATAAATTGTAGGTTTGCTTGTGTAACAAGTCAGCAGATTTTGTAAATCAAGCTGCAGATTTTGTAAATCATGATTAGTCATATTTGTAGACTTGCAAACGCTTGTATAAAAACCTCTTTCTTGATGGTTGCTTTAATTTCCTCACGTCCACATTTTTTTGTAGATATCGCTCGAGGAAAAGGTCGAGGTAGTCCTCAACAAGGTGGTACGAGTTCCATAGGTGGGCCGGATTCTATAAACCATGTTCAAACTTTAGGTACGCCACGGTTCAAGCGTCAGATCACGGTAGTAACCCAACCATCCCTGAATTATCTCCCATTACACCTGATCTGAGCGGCCCAGTAGATGAGGGTACATCAAACCGGAGCAACACTGTCAGCGAAGAAGAGTCCAGTAGTCGTCGTAGGCAGCGGACACTTACACTTGTTACTCTTACTCTCTGGGGGTTAGTCCATGCTTGTATTTTTTTTTATATATAATTTGTGGTAGGCCTTGAAATAATATTTTCAAATTTATGCGAGTTGGAACCTTCTAAAGAATGCTCTAATACCATATCCGCATCTTTCAAAAATCAACTTGATCCCAATGGAATCAATTGGAAAGGTGTCTCAGAAGATACTAGAAATTTTTATTTTGGGGAATTCAAGGTATAACTTTCATCATAATTCGTTTTATAAGTGTATTAGCTTTTATAGTTAGGATACTAATAATATTAGTTTATAAAGCATTTTAAGACATACCATTGGGACTCTTCGATTCCTGAGAGTGTAATAAAAAAACATTGGAATACTAAGGCAGCAACAAAGTATAGGAATTTCATTAGCAAAATTAAACAAAAAAGGATTAAGCCGGATTATGTGTCTGATAATGTGTGGGAACGCTGGTTGCAACTTTGGGCGGATCCTAAGTGTGTCGAAAAGTCGGAGATAAATGCAAAGAATCGTTGTGGAGGGAAAGAAGTTCTGCGGGACTCACACGGGTGGCTCTATCGCATTGGGGAGCATCGCAAGAGACTTGTAAGTATATATATTTCTTTTCATACACTCTTAAATTTTTTATATTTACTACTTGAAAAATACTACTTGAAAATTGTTTTTTCAAGGTGTTTTTGCGATTCTTGATTACGGTTTACCTAGGTATATATATTGCTATTTTCTTGATTACTATGTTATTGTCTTTCTTGAATTATTTAGATTTTTCTATTGCTGGTTATACTGCTATTGTTCTTGGTGTAATTTTCTGAAATGAGTAACTTTTGCATAGGCTGTTACAAAGGGTCGAGATCCAACACCAGGTGAGGTACATTTGCATGTCCATACACATGATCATGATGGAGAATCTTTTGTTGATGAGCGTGCCCGAGCTGTCCATGTAAGTTCAAAATTTTATAATTTCAGAATTAAACTAATGACTCGTAAAGGTGTGGTAAACTAATTTCAGAATTTCAGAATTAATGGAGAATCTTTTACCTAGCTGCTGTAAACAGCAGTGTTTTGCCGACGTCTCGTAAAGGTGTGGTTAATGATAACTAAAGACTGTGTTTAGCATAAAGACTGTGGTATGATGGTTGTGATATGTTTGTAAAGCAATGTAGGATCCTATATTAAGATGTGAAGCATACATTATGAATCCTGTTAGATAGTCTGGTGTTCTGCAGTCAAATATACGACTAAGTTGCTTAGTGGTTATTATTATATATCAAACGAAACCAATCAGCTGTACAAGTAACACTGTCAAAATAAAAGCACAACAATAAACAAATTCTATGCTATGAATCATTGCCCAGCACCTATCACTATATGAACTTGGTTTGCTTCCATGCATTTGTTTGCTGTTAACCACAAACCAGTGTCATCAAACCAGCTCAATATGTAAGTGCTTCTTGTTCCTCTCAGTAGTTGTAATGCTATGTAGTTTTGTATTACTATATGTGTCAAACTTAGCCTGATATTGCAAGTTTTCAATAGGAATGAGCATAGCTAATACCGCCCATTAAAAACCATACAATAGCGTACTTGGTTGGGAATATGGCTAAGGTTGGGAATATGAAACTTATCCATGTTGATAAGCCTTCTTCCAAAGTACTTGGTAGTTCGAAAAATGACCGAACTCAACTTCACTTTGATACTTCTCGGTCAATTTTCTGAAAGTCTCTTCCTTTTCCTCCGAAAATTCCTTATTTGCCAATTGAATTTTCATTTCTTCTCTCTTTTTCTTGAGCTCATTGATGGCTACCGCTTCTTAGCATGCTCCTTTTGCTGTTTTGCAAGCTTTGACTTCTTTTTCTTACGAAGCATGTGAACCATGAAGCATGATCCTTTGCTTAACTTGTGAAAGAAATCCTGGATATAAATGAATAGAAATCGGCTTAGGATGTTGTTAAGGACTGATGAACTGATGAGCATAAAACTGTGTTTAGCATAATTGTGCGTTAATTGATGTTCGTCGTTCCCTGGCGACTCGCAGCGAAGCAACAAGTCTTTGCATTTATGCAACCTTGTGCCGTTAGTTTGTATTACTTGTACACCAACGAAAAATGGATAAATATCTGCTCTTTTATCTTTGGAATTCATTTCTCTTTTTATTTGGTAAAATTGAATGGTTAGTATTCTTGATGTTTTAATTTAACTAATTATTACAGGAAAGATATCAAGAAATATTACGGGAAAAATCACGTCTCGGTCGATATTGATCAATGTGAAGCATATTACGAAGGCTTTGGGGGAACAAGGAAGAGAAGAATATATGGTCTTGGATCTCAAGCACAAAGTTATTATGGGCCAAATCTTTGCGTCAATTTTGCCTTTAATGCTTACATCGGCGGCACCTTCAACTTCTCAATCGGCACCTACGGAAAATATGGAGGAGTTAGTGATGCGATTGATTCCTACAACGGCGATCGCTTGCTTCCTTTATTTATTGAGAAGGCACGCGAGTGATTTCTTCACCATCACATCATCCAAATACTCCTGTCGACAAACCATCAGTTGTGACACCCATAGTGCCTCCTCCTACTACTGCCAACGTTGACGATGTTGATCCTTTAGTTTCTGATGGTGATCGTAGTCCTTCACCCATGCATTAGTTTTTTATGTTATCCGCTTTTTGTTGGAAAGAACAAACTTATGCACTAACAATACTTGATGGATGTGTGGGTTCTTTTGGTAGTTGATAGCTTGGTGTTGTCGGTGTTTTGGACTTAACGATTGAGATTTCGCTATCTATTTTGAACTTTTTTTATAAATATTATTTTATGTGAATGTCAGTTATTTTTAAGGGTATTTATTAATTTGTATTTAGTATGTTTCTGTTATATCTCGCATTTCGCACGTCGGAATATTTTAAGTTGGTTGTGAAGAATTATGGACAAGATTATCTCTCGGCGTTGTTTTACGACGAATGGGTTATGATTTTATTGGAAGGAAGCATTAAGGAAAAATTTGGGACTAAGAATACATTATGGAAAAATAATTTTAATGAAATGGCCAAGGTGTCCATGTTGGCCAATTAATTTGAGCCATTAAAAGGGATAGGTGACAATCTTCTATTGCAAGACATCCATATGTGGGCAAGGTTTGACCAAGTCAAGAAGTCATTCATCCTTTATTCCATAAAGAAATTTCTAGAAAATTTGAGATAATTGGAGAAAATAAGAGGGGCATAACCGGCCACCTCTCTCTTTATATATATATATATATATATGTGGACATGTGATGGAAAGAAAAGAAGACAAGTATTCATCTTCTCTTACTCTAGAAACATGAAGAAAAATGAAGAACAAAAAAAAAGAGAGAGTACACGGCTTAGGGGGCTGGCCGAACCAGCCCCATGGACTGATCATGGAAAATTCTTTTTTTTCTTGTCTCCCTACTAAATGGAAGGTCCTCTAGCTTATGGAGTAGTTGTTGGAAGGAGTAAATCATTGTCTTGCCATGTATAACTTAGCCGAAGAGAGTGAAGAAGGTAAGAGGGAAGGTATGATTCAATTCTCTTTTGCATGTTTTGTAGATGTTTGGACGTTTATAATGCATGGAAGTGAATGAAAATCATGAAAATATGGATGTTGAAGTTGAGTCACAAATGTTGATGTTGGCCGTGCATATGTATTGCATGTCTAAGAGTGATAAATCAATTCTAATTGGCATGTTGGTTGTTGTGGTGTGTTGAAATAAATGGAAATCATGAATCCTTGAATGTTGATGTTTGAGTGTGGTGTTATGTGTGTGGCCGTGAGGGGCTGCTTTGGAGGGAGTAGGATGAACAAATTTTATGTTGTATTTTGGTAGTTGTTTGTTGCGGATTATGTAGTGAAAATGAAGGTTTGATGACCCTAAATGGATGTTGTAAGTTGGTTGGGCTGATTTGAACACCTTATGGATTGTCCGAGATGATCTTGAATCATGCTTGAATGGCCTTGAAATAATATTTGAACGTATGATCATTGATTTTGGTTTGAATGTATGAAGTTTATTTGAATGAATGTGATGTTGTCGCCTTATGTAGAAATGAGTTGTTAATGTTGGAATGCGTTGGAAATTGAATATTGATGTTGTTGGCATTCTTTGTGATAATGTGGCCGAGTTCCATTCTCGGATTGTTATTGAATTTGGGCCGAGCCATAATTCTCGGGATGGTGTATTTCTGAGAGGAGATGCTGCCCAAATTTTTGTAAACAAGTGAAGAATGGAAGAGTTGAAGGCATAAAGGTCTACTATTGACAATTGGTAAACATGACCATTTGCAAATTCTGGGTGAAACGGGATTCGAGATTGAACGAGCATAAGACGTCCGAAAGGTATGTGAAGCTATCCCTCTCCTTCTTTTGGCATGTCCTAGGTATACTAGGCTTGAATTTGAGCCTCGGGGGTTATTCTGTTCATCGAAAGTCGACTCTGAAATTGAGCACTATTCATTCAGTGCGATTGAACTAGAATCTTTATATTTTGTTGGAAAATGTTCAAACGTCCGTAACTTGCAGGAATGTGATCGAATTGCCTTGAAACTTCATAGATGACTCCATTAAGTGATAATTTATAAAACCTTTCACAACCACTCCGAAGGGAGTGTGATATTTTATTATTTAAACTTTTCAAAACCACTCCGAAGGGGGTGTGATATAATATTTTCTAAAGCTTTCTTAAAACCACCCCGAAGGGGTGATATATTATTTTCTAAGGCTTTTCTAAAACCACTCCGAAGAATTGCGTACAAAACCACTCCGAAGGGAGTGTGATATTTTATAAAACTTTTTAGAAACCACTCCGAAGGGGGGTGCGATATTTTACTATTATTATTACTATTATTAATATGCCCGAAGGAACTAGGATTAGTATTATGTCGCGAGTGGCATGCACGATGGGGCCGGGGGCCGTATGCCGCGAGTGACATGCCCGAAAGGGCTGGGATGCGGGGGCCGGCATGTCCCGATGGGGCCGGGATAGACGTATGTTGGGCGGCATGCCCGAAGGGGCCATCATTTTATTCGAACCGGCCATGTCCGATGGGGCCAGGATAGACGTATGTCGGAACCGGTACACGGCGGGGATTAATATTATTATTATTACTATTATTATTATTATTATTATTATTGTTATCCTCATTATCATGATGCGGAAGCGCAATGCACGAAGGGCCACCATTATTGTTGGGCGGAAGCGGCCGTCCGAAGGGACTATTTCATTTAAATATTTACTTCATATCGGGTAGCCTAAACTTGCTTTGTTGCATTTTTACGATTTACGCTTTAGTAGTGCTTTACATACTCGGTACATGACCCCGTCCGACCCTCCTTCTTCGGGGGGGCTGCGTTTCATGCCACGCGAGGTACACCCGGATGAAGCAAAGACTTGCTAGAAGTTGTCCCCGCGGGATTGGCGAGCTCCACCTCGATTCGGAGTGTTGCCGAGTCAAAGTGTTCGTGTCATGGTTTTCGGCATATGTTAGAGACTTTGCGAGACGTTGTCACGTGGATAGTGTGTCGGGAAGTGCGAATAGATTGTAAATGTTAAAAGAGTTTGTATTTCCGGATAACGATTGTTGTTTGAAAAGTTTCCGTTTTAAGAAATTTTCGAAATGGCGAGGTTTTATTATGCGAATGTTTAAGGGTTCGCTCGACTCGAGGAGAGTCGGGTGCCCATCACACCCTAGTAGAGGTCGGGGTGTGACGGTTTCATGAGCGTATTTAAAAAAAAAAAAAACGAGAAGAAAAATATTTGTGACGATTTGCGACGGATTTTGGTCGTTGCTAGAGGGACAAATATTCTATTGTCGCTAAATGCGAGGCACAAATAATTCAATATTTTGCGACGGAATAGCGACAATGATTTTCGTCGCTAATTTACTAAAACGACGAAATGAAATATGAAATTAGTCACGGAATTTATAACAATAGCAACAAAAATAATCCGTTGCTATAATGTGCAACGGATCTCATACGTCGCTACTGTCACTAAGTTTGCAACGGATTTCAATTTTCCGTCGCTAATAGGTTAACAACGCGCAAAATCGTAACGAACGCCATTCGTCGCTAATCCGTCGCAACACATGTTTAGCGACGGATATATCTTCGATTAGCGACGGAGTACGTCCGTCACTAAACGCTGTTTTTTTAGTAGTGATATATGTTGGCCCTGTGAGGCGTTGTTGGTATTTCCTGTGTACAGGTTTTGGGATAGTAACGATTCTGAAACTCGCCTAAATTTTTCCGGAAAAAGGAAGAATATATAAGTCCTAATATGTC
>NW_026727693.1:0-31149 GCF_029784015.1 Lycium ferocissimum
ACATCAACATAGATATACTGAAAATTTTCCTCACTCTCTCACCAAAAACATCAACCATCTATGTACATAGCATTTAAAAAACATGTACATATCCATATATTGCTACTAGTGTTGCTACAGATACGCTGCAAAGAATTCATGGAATAGAAGAGGTCAAACAAACTAGATGACCTCATTGACGAAATTGAATTTACAAAAATAGTAGAACACCCATTTAAAGAACCCTAGCTGATTTCAATTATTAAAATAGGATTGAGAGGTTTTTCAGATACCCAACAGAACAGCTGGCACGAATTACAGAGAAATTATGCAAATACAGAACGTTGAAACAAAAATAAAAATTGATTTCTTAAAACAGAATTAGAAGGTCTTTACGATCCTAAACGCAGACCCGAGAAAAAACAGATAGCACACTAAACAGAAAATTCAACTTGCAGTGAAAAAAGAGAGCGACAAAACCTTACGACTATTTTGTCGGAGGTACCCTACAAAAGCTTAGCAAGAAACCCTTCTAACGCTCGATGGAATTTGGGGCAGCTTACAATATACTCTAGCCCTTTAGAAATTGCGAGGGGGGTGCGGAGGAACTTAGATATACCGAGAAGCAGTACTAATTATTTTAAACAATTTTATGAGAAATATTAGGGCACACTTGTAAATTGTTGTTTTTAAAATTACAAATATACCACACTTAAAAGGGTAGCAATATATATAAACAAGCGTTCCCAATTGTTATATGATTTGACAACGCTTATAAAGTGTAGCCTATGATTTTACAGAGCACGCTTTAGAAACGTTGCCA
Source organism: Lycium ferocissimum (assembly GCF_029784015.1). Lineage (NCBI taxonomy): Eukaryota > Viridiplantae > Streptophyta > Magnoliopsida > Solanales > Solanaceae > Lycium > Lycium ferocissimum. The sequence continues at coordinate 803 of NW_026727693.1, forward strand.
AAAATTGCGTGGCCAAAAGGTCTGTACATAGGCCACGCCTTGAAAGCGTGCCCATAGACACTTTTGGCAACACTTTTCAAGTGTTGTCTAGAATTGGTGTGGCCTTAGGCCAAAAATGTTGTAGTGATATAAGTATATCAAGTGTATCATCATAGCGTATGCCCTATCATATCACATATACATCATCATGCCATACATGCATTATCACATTAATCATACATCATCATGTCGTTAACCCGCGTCCGGGTAACCATCATATGCCACCCACTAGTGGTGATCATGTGTCCGCCTTCCAGGCGGTGGAATCATAGCGACTCGCCGTAGCGGTGACATGTCGACCAATTAGGCGCGGTGGAATCATAGCAGCCGCCGTAGCGGTGACATGTCCGACCAAGCGCGGTGGAATCATAGCAGCCCGCCGTAGCGGTGACATGTCCGGCCAATTAGGTGCGGTGGAATCACATCATCACACATAGCATGCATTTATCATCGTACATTAGACATCATTATACATATATCATCAATTTATACCTTAGGACTTGAAAGCAACTATAATGTGTCGGGGTGACGTAAGGTCGTGGACCCCCGACTACGTTATGGAATAGTCGTAGTCGTTATGTCTCACCTTGGAGGAACTACATCTTAAGGTGAGTGTACGTGAGGACGACATTAGTGGATCATAGTCAACATCATTAGTTTCGTAGGTACATCATATCGTAGTCTCTAGGATCTTTAGGTTTAAGCTTAGCATTATCATCTTCGTATTCATAGCGCATTTCTTATCTCATGTGACCATTCATGAACATAGGCCTCTAGTCTTGTGGAACGTAGGAAATTCACGAAGAGGAAGAAAAATCATGCATAATATTCATGCCTTAGAAAGAAGGGTTAAGCCTCACATACCTTTGTCGTTTAGTTACTCTATTGCTTGTTCGTTCTCCTTTAATGCTTGCGTCTTTACTTTCAAGAGAGTTCGTATCGTCGTTAGCTAGGTAATTACAAGAACGTGCTTCTTAAGGCTAAGGAAAATTGGGCACCGTTTCCTTTATTTATACTACTTTCCGCCATATTCCATATCAACACCCAACATTCACAACAACAATCACAATATCGCTAGCAACAATCGTCATTCATTTACATGATTCGCATTTCATAATTCCACTTCAATTCTCCAAAATCATGACCAAAATCTATTATCACGTACTTTCACATACAATACTTATTTCATGCTCTAAATGTTATTTATAACGCATTTATAACCTCAATGTAACCATTTTCATGATTCACTCCAACTACTATTCCACAATGACATTATTCACCCATTTAAGACCCATTTTCTATAATCTTCTACCATCCATGTGTTTCAACTCATTAATACTTCAAACAATATAGAAAGACCATAAAACTTACCTTAAATGATGAAGGAATAGACCTTGAATGATAATACACCTTGTTGCACGAAAACCCTATTTCACCCTTCTTGACATTTCTTGACTTTGATGGCTTTAATGAAGTTTCATAGGCTTGATTCACTTCTAATATTGTTATTGATCCTTGATCCAATTTGTTTTCTTATGGATGAAGTATTTGGAAGGTTCTAGAGGTCTTGAGAGGTTGAAGACGTTGGTGGAAATGAATAAAATGAAGTGGGCATCACATATATAAACTTAGAACATTTCGATCGTCGGGAGTTCCACGGATCGTTCCACGGTCCGTGGAACCAATCTTGGCCGTGGGCCGGTCGTGGTTCATGACCAGCCAGCCATATTCTCTACTGGCTGTTCCATGGACACATCCACGGTCCGTGGATCATGATGCTGTCCGTGGAACATGGTCGTGGAACTCACAGCTCCACCGGAATGGTTCCCGTCGTTTCGTTTGATCTCCAATCCTTATGGAACCTTCTTAGCACTTGTTTATCACTTCATTAGTAATCTAAGGTACGTTATAACTCTTCTTCAAAACATCCTTAAGGCATCATTAACCCAATACTCATGGTTTTGCCCGACACACTCAACTTATGATTGACTTTCCTTAACAACTTTCTTTGCTCAATTCGAATGCCCTTGGAAATCCTAGTTAGGACTATCAATTGCTATTTCTTGCTTATCCAAGCCTCGTATTGATCATACCCCTCGGGAGTCTATTCACTTGTACGATAAGGGGAAATTTTCGAGGTTTAACAGTGCGGGAGAGCCAAGTTATAGGAAATGAAATTTCTTGTACTAACCCTTGATTTCAGCGGAAGAATGGTGTTGATAAAGGAAGAGGATGATGATATTAGTATTACAGAAGTAAGGCACTTTGTTGAAATTATGTCATCAAGATGTGCATCTTCCATGAGAATAAATTGGCCATAGTCAAGATAAGCTGATTGAACAGTAAAGCAGGGGGAATTAGTTACGTGTATAATTTAATGATAAGTTCAGTTGTAAGATTGCAGACGACAGAAGTTAAAGGAAGCAGTACAGAGGTAAGTAATGATAAAAAGGATTATAAGTTAGATATGGTAAGAATGTTGCAAGTATTATTGAAATGTATAGCCAATGAATGGAAGGGAAAGTGACCAGGGAAATATACAAGGACGATTGATAAAAGTTCAAGTATATTCCGAGTTGTGATTTACATGAGGGTTTGGATAGTAAGAAGTATAGGGGGAAAACTCTGTCAAAATTTTCCTAAAATTTAAGGACGAGGATTCAAGGATATTGCATTGGTCGAAACAAGCTGGTGACAATGAACCCTCGTGAAATTTCAAGTCGCTAGTTATATCAATTGCGAGAGTATATGACATAGAACCATACAAACGATCGCCATGATGAGATGGCTAACAGAATGCTGCAAGCACGATGAGGAGGATACTTCACTCTACAGCCCTCCAGACCAAGAGGAGGACAGGCCGGTTACAGGTATATGAGTCTTTTATTAGAAATTCTTATGTGCGTACAGCTATTGTAGGATACCATTGATAGTTGACGAATGGAAGTTTTGAAGGGACTGATAACTAAAGTACTTATAGATAGCTGCGGCTAAGATGTTTTACCGCTACAAGGAATCTTAAAATTTAGGAATGGAAAGCAGTTATATGTGTTAATTGATGGCTTGTCATTGGGAGTTCCAAAGGTTAAAATAGCACTTGCTTCGTCGGAAGATTAAGGAATCCTTTTAATCTGGAGAGAGATGCACTACGAGAATTTATCGGAATCCGTTAGAATTTCAGCCTGTTCTAGGTTATGTGATAAAGGTCACGCGATGAGGGTGGATGCGATCATACCCCACTAACCCACCAGATCCCATTAGCACTCCAAGGTTAAGCGTGCTGGGGTGAGAGTAATACTAGGATGAGTGACCCCCTGGGAAGTGTACTAAAACTCTTACAAATTCAGAGATAAGGGACAGATGAGAAGCTAGAGTAGCCTAAGGGAAATTAGAGAATGCGGAGTGGTTGGAAACCTCAAGAGGTCGCGAAGGACAAGGCGGACTAGATCGGTTGCGAGAAAGAAGGTGCATCACAGCTCTAGAACTAGGATAAGTGTGAAAGGTATTCGGAAATACTTTGGAAGCAAGGCGTTAGTAAATATATGTATGTATGTGTATGAAATCCCATATTTGTCCACATCAACTGATATGTGTGCCCCAGCAACCGACGTTGCTATATATTAAAGGCATTAATCGAACAGGGTAATGAAGTTCAACTGGCAAAAGTGGTACAAATGTTATAGGGTAAGTTGATGTTATTTTCACTACAGGTTAGAGTTGGAAAGTCCTAATGCAATAACATCAGGGAAAGGAAGAAAGTGAGTATGCACGAAGTAAGAAGATCAAAAAGTCGCGAAAAAAAAAATGTAAAGAACAAGGGTGAGTGAAGCTTCCAGGAGAGACAACGGGCAAAGCAAGGGACTATTTGGATAGAATTTGAAGGTAAGCATGCGAAAGGGATAAAGTGCGGTAGTATGGAATAAAAGATAAATGTGTAGGGTTGGAGAACAGACTTCGACAAGTGGGACTAAAGGGTAGTGACCACAACTAGGAATGTGAAGTAAGAGAGAGAATGATCAGGCCTTGCAATGATACTAAGAGATTTCCAGCTCTCGAGAGGTATATAAAAGGATAAATATGTAGTCATACTGACACGGTTGCCTCGGAAACGAAGAAGCTTTCCTAAAAGATGATTTAAGAATAGAACGGATTTGCACGTTTAAAGGAACATTTCATGAAATTCAAGGTCGATACTATGAAATAACAAGTGGAGAAAAGCGCTCGAGGAGGAAGGAACTTAAGGAAGGTTTTATAAGGAAATGAGTGGAAGAAATGGAGTAGTACGACTTTGGAAAAAGGATGGGTAATGTTTTGTATGATAATTTTGGTCTAAATTGAGGGACGAATATCTCGTAACATATGAAGTGTTTTGAAGTGAAACAAAAGCCTAAAATGAAGTTCGTCGAGTCTAGTTTCCAACGCAACAAATCGCTCGTCGATAGGACATCAGAGTAGAGAATTTTGGACATTATAAGTTTAGCTGACAGAGCAAAAAGGCGTGCTACAGTGCTGCTACACTAACCGACCTGCTACACTAAATGCTACAGTGAAAATGACCCGAATTTGGCCCCTATATAAAGGGTAATAACCCCCTTTTTTCATCAGATTTTCTTGGAAAATTCCAGAAATTGAAGAGAGAGAGAGAGAGAGGGAAACAAAAAGTGAGCAATTTTTAAGTCGCGGAGTAGCGGTTTATGTCCGAGTAACGCATGATTGTGATTCTAGTATTGTTTTGCGGTGGATTTTAGCGTGGATATTGAGGATATTGCTGTCTTAATAAGAAAAAAGGTATGAATCTTTCTCTTTTGGTATTATTTAAGGCTTATTTACAGAGACAAAGTCATTAAATAATTGTGTAGTAAGTTGGTTAGTTATGGAAGTTGGAAAACAGCATGTGGGCTATTTTATGGTAAATATTGGTGTTGGAAATGATGTTATTGATGTTGGTATTGTTGTTTTTATTGTTGGTTGCTGAATTGAGATTTTGGGCTAGGCATATAAACAGGGGAAATCTTTGCCCGATTTTCGGCAGGATATAAAACAGTTTGACTTGAAAGCTTAGCACAAATATACTACGATGAGTCGAACGATTGTGTGAATCCTCTTAAATGTAGACTTGCGAACTCGGACAAATAAGTGTAAATAATTGGAGGGCAACAGGTATGTTAAAGCTTGTCCTTTTCTTTCAAAAGGCATAATTCCTAAGTTATGATTCCATAAATGTTTTCATAACCTCCTTATTTTCAAAAGCTAGAAGTTCATGACTCTTAAAGCTTCTTATGATGTTAAATGAATTATGTTCTATGATGACTGTGACGATGATGATGATTCTCTTCTAGCAACTCCGAAGCTATGATTTGAGAGCATTATGAGATTGTTGAGCCATTCCATGAATCCCTAGATCTTACTTATTGTCGATAGTCTCACCTCAAGCTATTCGTTCCTTCGAGGTGAGATGTAGCGAAGATAATGATTCTATTTCCAATGTTATCTAAGTTCATGATTCTCAAGATTCCCGTGACATCGTCGATTACATCCTACGATGGTTAATCCTTCAGGAATGATATGATGATAATGGTAAAGCCAATGATGGTGTTGATTTCATTATCTATTTTTTTTATGTGTGTGTATGTATGTATGCATTGCATCCCACTGATCAGCTGGGGATAATACCGAGCCTACATGGCCGGGTAAGGTAACACCGAGCCTACATGGCCGGGTAAGATAACACCGAGCCTACATGGCCGGGTAAGATAACGCCGAGTCCCGAAAGGGCAGGGTAAGATGACACCGAGTCCCGAAAGGGGCGGGTAAGATGACACCGAGTCCCGAAAGGGCCGGGTAAGATGACACCGAGCCTACATGGCCGGGTAAGATAATACCATGCAAGACGCTATGTGTATATATATGCATTACCGTGCCTTAATGGCCGGACAAGATGCTATATATATTACCGTGCCTTAATGGCTGGGCAAGATGCTATATATATTATCGCGCCTTAACGGCCGGATAGGATATTATATATGGATATATATGGAAAAGTCTTTTTTTTTAAAAGCTAAGCATGCACGACATTCGCCTTAAAAGGGCATTTAGAGGCACAGGTTGATCTCCTTTACATTACTTTATCTTCATACGTTCATTATATAATTTTCCATGTTCGGTATCTCTTACTATGCTACTATTCATGCCTTACATACTCGGTACGTTCGTACCGACGTCCCTTCGTGGATGCCTGCGTTCATGCCCGCAGCGTGGATAGACAAGACGAGGATCTTTCATCGTAGGCCGCCTTCAGGTACCAGTTATGATTGGTGAGCTCCACTTCTTCCTAGAGCGCTGCCGAGTCCGGATGTATATATGTTTGTATGATTTTTGTTCGCAGGCATGTCGGGGGCCCTGTCCCGACTTGTATATACTTGAGTCATGTTCATAGAGGCTTGCATAGCGGTTCTCGTGTATAGCTTCGTTATGTTCGTCGGTCGTTATATTGGCATCGTGGGTCCATTGGACATATATTTATAGATGATATTACGTTCATATCTAGCCTTAGCCTTATTTTGTCATTCGAGACATAGAGAATACAAGTTGGTTCGCTTGATTTCCGTAAGGTGCCGGGTGCCAATCACGCCTTACCAAGGGTGGGGTGTGACATTATGTGTTATAGCCCGTACTCCGTACGTTTGGACATTTCGAAGTCGTCGTGGAAAGTTAAGGGCGAGACGATTTTCAAAAAAATCATTTTGATGTGCAAGTTGTTATAAAATTATTTATGACTATTATTAGTAGGGAGATATTGGGAAAGGCCATGGGTAAGAATAGAAATTGCAAAATGGCCATTGGAAATAATGTGGAAGGCTAGGGGCAAAATGGTAAAATTGAGAAAAGTCGAGGGGGCAAAATGGGAATTTCATCCAAGTTTCATGAAAATTCCATAAGAGGCCATATTGGCCATGTGACTAAAAAGAAAGAAAAAAGAAAAGAAAAGGAAATAATAAAAAAAGATGACAAAATTTAGTCATCTTTTCTAGAGAAATTAGGGAAATTTCTAGAGAGAGGCATGTGCCCCTCACATGCATGAGAATATATATATATATTGGTTCATCTTCTAATTGAAGACAAGAAAGAGAGCTCAAAAAAAAAAAAAAAAAAAAGAAAGAACAAAGAGAGCAAGGAGCTCACGGCTAAGGGGGAGAAAATAAGCTATGGGAAATCTTGTCCCAAAAATTATTTTCTTGTTGTATTTCTACCAATTCAAGGGTCCTCTACAACATGGTGGAGTTGTTTTGGAAGATAGAGGGCTTGTTTCATCAAGTTGACAACTTTGTCAAGTGAAGAAGTTTGAAGAAAAAGGTAAAGATTAATCCCTTGTTATTATGTTATGAAGGTTTGCTTGTGTTGTAGCATGTAAAAATGAGTAGAGTTTATGGAAATATATAAGTTTGCATGGCGGGTGTGCATAGGTGTATATGGCCGTGTGCATGTATTATTGTGTAGTTGGGATGAATTGAATTTTATGTTGTATTTTAGTTGTGGTTATTGTGGATTTTGTACTAAAAATGAAAGTTGAATGAAATTGGATGAAGTTGGGAAATTTCCATGTTGGCCGTGGTGGTATGTTGTTATGATGGATTAATTTTGTTTAATGTGTTAGTTGTGTTGTTGTGACCCTTACAATGTGAATGAAGGTGAAATGGTTTAAGTTGACGTTAGAATGGAATGTAGGAAGTTATTTCACTTTAGAATGATTTTGTGATATTATGGAAATGAAATTGTTAAGATGTAAATTATGATTATGGTTGATGAAATTGGAAGACGGAAATATGTTATGAATATGTATGTTGAAGATTAGAAGTTTTGGATGGATTATGGTTTTGGTGAAAAGTTTGCATATTTTGTATATCTCGTGAATATCTTGTGGAAATGATATGAAATGATTTAGAATTGTATTGGAGTGATCTTGATTAGTAATGAATGTGAAAACATTGAGATTAGTTTGGAAATGTGAAGTTGGAATGAAAGTTGTTGAGTTATGTAGTAAAGAAGACTATTTATGTTATAGTGCGTTTTATGATAATTGTTGGTGTTATTGGATTGTTGGGTGGTTGTTGTTGACATATTTGGGCCGAGCCATATTCTCGGGATGGTGCATTTACGGGGAGGTCTTTGCCGAAATTTCGGTAGACAAGAACTAATTCAAGATTGGAATTTTAAAGCTTCATGAATAAGAATCGGCAAGCATGACCAAATTGCGGATTTTGGCGTAACCGGACGGGGTTTAGTAGCGTAAGCGGCAGAAAAGGTATGTAAGGCTTCCTTTTCCTTCTTTGGCATGTCTTCGATGTACTAGGCTTGATTACGAGCTCTCGGGGGTCACTCTAAATCTAGAAAATCCGAGACCGAATTTAGTTACTATTCATTCAAAGGAATTGAACCCAATAGGTATGCTTTGTTGTAAGCTATGTGTTAATGTCCGTAATCTTTGAAAAATAAAAGCGAAAAAGCTTTGAAATCTTTGAGGACAACCTAATGAGACATGATGACTACATTTTAGGTCCGTTACCCGACTTGAGCCGAGGTGGGCCACAAACCCTAAGACCCAATCATATTGTACTAATTGCCTTATTTTCAAACGATAACTAAGGAAAACCTTTGGCTAATATTCCGAGTTTGTTATAAATACACGGTAACTTAGATTTAAGCGGTTTGACTCGACTACTCCGATATAAGCATTCCGACATGAACGATCGATTAGAATATTTCGGTATAAGCATTCGATGTAAGTGTTCGATATAAGTTTTTCGACATAAATATTTGAAAATAAACACGCCGGTATACATGTATGTTACGGCATAGACATTACGACCCTATTTATTTTGGTACAAGCATTCGATATGATAACTCGATATAAGTATTATGCTATATGTATTTGGATACGAGCCGTCGACCCAAGTATGCTAATGTGAGTATGCTCTATAAGCCTTAATGTTCTCCAAACACGACCCCGGATCGCTTGGAAAGTCCGAAGAGGTTTCTGTATGTTAAATGCTTATAATTCTCCGATGCTAACTCGGAAGAACCCGAGACTTGTTCTGAATCTTCAGATGTTAATAAGCGTATGTATTCATCGAGTCTGATTTCATATGTATATGTTTCTGCACTACCTCTCGTCGGCGCGACTCAATGTATCTTTCACCGAGTCCGGGCCGGGCATGTTATGATCTCGTGTGTACGCTACGATACGATTCGATTCACCGAGTCCGGGCAGGACATGTTCTCGTGCGCACTTCTCGCATTATTCACCGAGTCCCTCGTACTTCGGGTAGGGACACGTTATCCGTATGTGATTATGATGTGATGTTATGGGGATGGTGGCCGGGATGGCACATGATTATTATTCACCGAGACCCGCGTAGAGGGCGGGACACGTTATGTACATGATTCGGGATGCATGACTTTATCTACCGAGTCCCTTAACAAAGGGCGGGACACGTTATGTACATATGATTCGATATGCATGATCTTATCTACCGAGTCCCTTAATAAAGGGCCGGGACACGTTATTTGCATACATGACATCTGATTCTGCTATACATGATCCGTTCACCGAGTCCCTCATCGGAGGGCGGACACGTCATACACATATGAGATTTATGATTTTGATATGTATTCTCGTGTTCCCGTCCGACATAAGTCATCTTCTCGAGCCTTTCGTATGTTCGTACTCCGTCCATATATGCCATGCTCGGCACGATCCGTATGTTCCGTATACCGTCCGAGTACATGACCTCATACGAACATTCCGTACGCTCGTACTACGTCCGACGTGTGACATCACGGGTTCACTCGTATTTTCGTACCTCTTCGGACATGCGGTCCGTGGTTGCAAATTAGCGGTTTAGGTATTCGATTGACTATTTATTGTTCTATATACTTTTGGCATATGAAACGTGTGTGTATGAGTTGTGTACGAAAGGTAAGCGTAGCTCGAGTAACGTGTGTATACGATGGTTACCGTCTGTTTCGGTCATAGTTCGTTTTTCTATATTACATGCCTTACATACTCGGTACATTTTAAAATCGACCCCTGTCTTCGGGGATGCGTTTTCATGCCGCGCGTGTACTCCCCCGACGAATCGAAGTATTATAGAAGATGTTCCGGAGATGGCAAGCTCCATTTTCCCGGTGTCGCCGAGTCGAGTTTGTCCGTTATGATTTGATTTTCGGATCCGTGTTAGAGACTTTTGCGCATTGTGGGTATGGTGTGTCGATGCATCGTCGGCTCCCGTCACCGACATGTCAAGTTATGTTATGTAGTAAATTTTGTACAATTACAGATTTTGTCAAGTTTGAAAGCTTTATTATGTATTTCACGATTATTCAGTTTAGAGATTTGAAAAAAAATTATGTGCACAATAGGAATCCGTGGGTTCGCTCGGCTCCGGATATGGGGTCGGGTGCCATCACACCGATAGGGTCGGGGTGTGACAAAGTGGTATCGCAGCGAGGTACGTCCGTGGGGTTGTGCAAAGTCGTGTCGGTAGAGTCTTGTTTATGGTGTGAAGCGCGCCACATTTATAAACAGGAGGCTACGGGCATCTGGGATTGTTGACCTTCTTTCTGTTATAGATCGTGCGATAGAGCCAAGTCATAGGAAATGAAATTCCTTATGTAAGCCTTACATACGACGGAAGGAGACAAGTAACAATATGGAAAAAGTTACAAGGGCAAATTCGGAAATATTTGTTCTGATGTTGGGAATAGAAAGTTTCGGATGACCATGATGTGATATATGGGCTGTATGTATTGTAAAGGTATTGTTGGCATTTGCAACGTACGTATTTCGAACAATAAGAGTTGTAAAGGTGATATGGAAAGCCAAAAAAGGGTGAAACGTAATTGTACAAGAAAAGACGTGTTACGGGGGTATCCGGAATCGTAAGGCTTTGACTAGTCCCGGACATGTAATAAAGGTCATACGAGAAATGGACGGGAGTATATCAGCATTAAGCCATCGAAATCCGCTAGAGTTTCGGAGTTAAGCGTGCTCAGGTGGGAGCAATTCCATGTTGGGTGACCCCCTGGGAAGTTTACTGAAAATTTCCACAAATACAGATCCAAGAGACAAATGAGAAATTAGAGTGTATAAGATGGTTGGAGACCATAAAAAGGCCACGTAGCACGCGACAGGCCAGATTAGAGAAGAGACAGAGAGTATACTACGATTCTAAAATTTGGATAGGCTTGAACAGTGTCTGGAAGTGTTTTGTGGGTTAGTTGATACTAATTATATGTGTATATGTATATGAACATGTATGCTATCTTATATGTGAGGGTATCGACGGAAAGTAAAAGGAAAACTTATGATCAGGAATTTTGCTATGTCGTGCACGGAGTCAGAAAGAAGAACTGTTGGTGTATAAGGAGCCCCTTAAAGGGGGGGGGGGGGAGACTATGTTATATTAAACCAAAAGGGGATACCATATTCTTAAGTATCGGAAGGAAACACTGTGACAAAAAAAAAAAAAATGAGGATCCGTATAAAGGCTAAGGAGAATAAGAGGAAGGATAAGGAAGGGACATAAAAGGACGGGCAATTATAAAAGGGGCCTCCTCCCAAAGTGCCACAAGACTCCATAAGGTCAGTTGAACATTCGAGGACGAATGTTCTAAAGGGGGGGAGGATGTTATAGCCCTACTCCGTACGTTTGGACATTTCGAAGTCGTCGTGGAAAGTTAAGGGCGAGACGATTTTCAAAAAAATCATTTTGATGTGCAAGTTGTTATAAAATTATTTATGACTATTATTAGTAGGGAGATATTGGGAAAGGCCATGGGTAAGAATAGAAATTGCAAAATGGCCATTGGAAATAATGTGGAAGGCTAGGGGCAAAATGGTAAAATTGAGAAAAGTCGAGGGGCAAAATGGAAATTTCATCCAAGTTTCATGAAAATTCCATAAGAGGCCATATTGGCCATGTGACTAAAAAGAAAGAAAAAGAAAAAGAAAAGGAAATAATAAAAAGATGACAAAATTTAGTCATCTTTTCTAGAGAAATTAGGGAAATTTCTAGAGAGGGGCATGTGCCCCTCACATGCATGAGAATTATATATATATTGGTTCATCTTCTAATTGAAGACAAGAAAGAGAGCTCAAAAAAAAAAAAAAAGAAAGAACAAAGAGAGCAAGGAGCTCACGGCTAAGGGGAAAAAATAAGCTATGGGAAATCTTGTCCCAAAAATTATTTTCTTGTTGTATTTCTACCAATTCAAGGGTCCTCTACAACATGGTGGAGTTGTTTTGGAAGATAGAGGGCTTGTTTCATCAAGTTGACAACTTTGTCAAGTGAAGAAGTTTGAAGAAAAAGGTAAAGATTAATCCCTTGTTATTATGTTATGAAGGTTTGCTTGTGTTGTAGCATGTAAAAATGAGTAGAGTTTATGGAAATATATAAGTTTGCATGGCGGGTGTGCATAGGTGTATATGGCCGTGTGCATGTATTATTGTGTAGTTGGGATGAATTGAATTTTATGTTGTATTTTAGTTGTGGTTATTGTGGATTTTGTACTAAAAATGAAAGTTGAATGAAATTGGATGAAGTTGGGAAATTTCCATGTTGGCCGTGTGGTATGTTGTTATGATGGATTAATTTTGTTTAATGTGTTAGTTGTGTTGTTGTGACCCTTACAATGTGAATGAAGGTGAAATGGTTTAAGTTGACGTTAGAATGGAATGTAGGAAGTTATTTCACTTTAGAATGATTTTGTGATATTATGGAAATGAAATTGTTAAGATGTAAATTATGATTATGGTTGATGAAATTGGAAGACGGAAATATGTTATGAATATGTATGTTGAAGATTAGAAGTTTTGGATGGATTATGGTTTTGGTGAAAAGTTTGCATATTTTGTATATCTCGTGAATATCTTGTGGAAATGATATGAAATGATTTAGAATTGTATTGGAGTGATCTTGATTAGTAATGAATGTGAAAACATTGAGATTAGTTTGGAAATGTGAAGTTGGAATGAAAGTTGTTGAGTTATGTAGTAAAGAAGACTATTTATGTTATAGTGCGTTTTATGATAATTGTTGGTGTTATTGGATTGTTGGGTGGTTGTTGTTGACATATTTGGGCCGAGCCATATTCTCGGGATGGTGCATTTACGGGGGGAGGTGCTTTGCGGAATTTCGGTAGACAAGAACTAATTCAAGATTGGAATTTTAAAGCTTCATGAATAGTAGCGCGGCAAGCATGACCAAATTGCGGATTTTGGCGAACTTCGGACGGGGGTTTGGAGTAGCGTAAGCGGCAGAAAAGGTATGTAAGGCTTCCCTTTTCCTTCTTTGGTATGTCTTCGATGTACTAGGCTTGATTACGAGCCTCGGGGTCACTCTAAATCTAGAAAATCCGAGATCGAATTTAGTTACTATTCATTCAGTGGAATTGAACCCAATAGGTATGCTTTGTTGTAAGCTATGTGTTAATGTCCGTAATCTTTGAAAAATAAAAGCGAAAAGCTTTGAAATCTTTGAGGACAACCTAATGAGACATGATGACTACATTTTAGGTCCGTTACCCGACTTGAGCCGAGGTGGGCCACAAACCCTAAGACCCAATCATATTGTACTAATTGCCTTATTTTCAAACGATAACTAAGGAAAACCTTTGGCTAATATTCCGAGTTTGTTATAAATACACGGTAACTTAGATTTAAGCGGTTTGACTCGACTACTCGATATAAGCATTCCGACATGAACGATCCGATTAGAATATTTCGGTATAAGCATTCGATGTAAGTGTTACGATATAAGTTTTCTGACATAAATATTTGAAAATAAACACGCCGGTATACATGTATGTTCTGGCATAGACATTCTGACCCATTTATTTTGGTACAAGCATTCTGATATGATAACTCTGATATAAGTATTATGCTATATGTATTTGGATACGAGCGTCGACCCCTAAGTATGCTAATGTGAGTATGCTCTATAAGCCTTAATGTTCTCCAAACACGACCCCGGATCGCTTGGAAAGTCCGAAGAGGTTTCGTATGTTAAATGCTTATAATTCTCGATGCTAACTCGGAAGAACCCGAGACTTGTTCTCGAATCTTCGGATGTTAATAAGCGTATGTATTCATCGAGTCGATTTCATATGTATATGTTTCGCACTACTCGCCGCGCGCGACTCAATGTATCTTTCACCGAGTCCGGGCCGGGCATGTTATGATCTCGTGTGTACGCTACGATACGATTCGATTCACCGAGTCCCGGCCGGGACATGTTCTCGTGCGCCTTCTCCGCATTATTCACCGAGTCCCTCGTACTTGCGGGCGGGACACGTTATCCGTATGTGATTATGATGTGATGTTATGGGGATGGTGGCCGGGATGGCACATGATTATTATTCACCGAGACCCGCGAGCAGGGCGGGACACGTTATGTATACATGATTTCGGGATGCATGACTTTATCTACCGAGTCCCTTAACAAAGGGCGGGACACGTTATGTACATATGATTCGATATGCATGATCTTATCTACCGAGTCCCTTAATAAAGGGCGGGACACGTTATTTGCATACATGACATCGATTCTCGTTTATACATGATCACTCGTTCACCGAGTCCCTCATCGGAGGGCGGGACACGTCATACACATATGAGATTTATGATTTTGATATGTATTCTGTGTTCTGTCCGACATAAGTCATCTTCTGAGCCTTCTGTATGTTCTGTACTCTGTTTGATATATGCCATGCTCGGCACGATCTGTATGTTCTGTATACCGTCGTGTACATGACCTCATACGAACCCCCCGTACGCTCCGTACTACGTCTGACGTGTGACATCACGGGTTCACTCTGTATTTTCTGTACCTCTTCGGACATGCGGTCTGTGGTTGCAAATTAAGCAGTTTAGGTATTCTGATTGACTATTTATTGTTCTATATACTTTTGGCATATGAAACAGGTGTGTATGAGTTGTGTACGAAAGGTAAGCGTACGCTAGTACGAGTAACGTGTGTATACGATGGTTACATGCTGCTTTCGGTCATAGTTACGTTTTTCTATATTACATGCCTTACATACTCGGTACATTTTTCGTATCGACCCCCCGTCTTCGGGGGATGCGTTTTCATGCGCGGTACTCCCCGATGGTGAAGTATTATAGAAGATGTTCCGGCGGAGATGGCAAGCTCCATTTTCCGGTGTCTTTGCCGAGTCGAGTTTGTCCGTTATGATTTGATTTTACGGATCTGTGTTAGAGACTTTGCGAACGACATTGTGGGTATGGTGTGTCGGTGTCACGGCCCATCAAACGTGGTACATGTCAAGTTATGTTATGTAGTAAATTTTGTACAATTACAGATTTTGTCAAGTTTGAAAGCTTTATTATGTATTTCACGATTATTCAGTTTAGAGATTTGAAAAAAATTATGTGCACAATAGGAATCCGTGGGTTCACTCGGCTCCGGATATAGGGTCGGGTGCCCATCACACCCTGATAGGGTCGGGGTGTGACATTATGTGTAAGGAATGAAGAGAGTAGGTGTACAAGTGAAGATAAAATATCGCAAGGATCGATTCGGTTGCTACAGGAAAGTAAAGGATGTGACGTTGATTATTTTAGACAAAGAGGCAGGGTGCAAGTATGAGTAAAGATTTTTAAGTAAAGTTATATCGCCAGGAGTTACAATTAGGACGTAGGAAGGTATGCTAGGAAGGCTTACAAATTTATACATACGGAAAAAGAATATGAGAAACCAAAATAGCCCGAGGGAAATTAGAAGCATATGAGCTTTACAATTAGAATTCTTTGGCTAGCTGGACAAAAAGAGAGGGCAGATGTATTAAAGCCACAGATTCAGGATAAGATCAAATGGTAATGGGATATCTCGCAAGAAAAAGGTGTTGAAAAGCGATAAAGAAAAGATAAGTCACGAGTGGCTACATTGAGTATTATGTATACCCTTGTGATTGATGTTATGACATGTTAAAAATATTGATTGCGCTGTATGTCAAAATTGAGGTAGCAAGCGCTACAGAGAGAATTAGGATTGGGTTTTCTCGAGAACTAAAGTTGGATAGCGGTAACGCGACCAATAATATAAGAAGGAGCATTAGGAAGAGGAAGGTTATGATATCATGAAGGGGAAAGAAACTTAGACAAGAAAAACGTACACCCATTGAGGGTCAAGTAATATATATTTGAGGAAAAGGTTAGGATGAAAGCAGGAAAGTAGACGATAGGATCAAATTTAAATAAATCAACGGGAGATAGAGTAATGTTATACCTGACAAGGGATGAACGTGAGGATCCTGGAGCTAACCTATACGTCTTCATAATTAGAACCAAGGAGGTTGCAAATAATAAATAAAGGTAAATCCTTGAGAAGAAATAAATAGATCTTATGAGAGCGACGGGGGAATTTTAAACTCCTGAGATTTAACTAGGAGAATGGATGTGAACCCATGATTGGTATGCCTATTTAAGGGAAGAAAGTACCTCAAAAAAATATTTTCAGCATCAAAAGGGATTCTCGCTCGTAACGGAACACTTCAAGGTTTCCTAACCTAAGAGTAAAGGATGACTAATGGAAACAGGCATTTTACGAGTAAAGGAAAACAAAAGATACTATGAGGACTGAAAGAAGGAGGAGGTGCCAATGAAATGGTTAAAGGGAATTATGTGTCCGCCGAAAACAAGGAAAAGGTTAGTGAATCAGTAGGCTTTCCCAAGGGAAAACAAATTTAAATTATAAGACAATGGTTGTGAGAATGATGCAAAGATCCAATCATGAAGAAAACTGAGAAAATTTCGAGATATATATATATATATATATATGTGTGTGTGTGTGTGTGTGTGTGTGTGTGTGTGTGCACAAGTTGTAGTATCATAAAGGAAGATGAAGACTCGACGAAAGAAGAAAGGAAAGGGTGTACTTTGTGAGGATTTCACAATAAGAACAAGAATCGACAAAACACTAGAGGGACTATGATGCATAGCTGTGATGCCAACAAGTAGTTAAGGAGAATTACGGGACAAAATGAGCTAAGCTAGTGAAAAGACAATAAAGAAGGCATTTGAATTATATCTGATATGTATAAGCATTTTGATTTGATACGAGAATTCAACTAGCAAAAAGAAAAACAAGTTAAACGATGCGATAAATAGAACTCCGGCATTATATGGAATAGAGGAGTTGAAGGATCGCCAAGGTCATCCAGATGACTATCAAAGACGGTTAACACTCAAAGTTTACGGTATATCAGAACATCCTTTAAAAGGTGGGAAGAACAAATTCAATTGTAAGATGAGCTACAATATTCCGAAGCTCAAGAGAGGGAAGTATATTAGATTGAATGAGTCAAATTTTGAGATGAACTGATATGTTAAGAATGTGCTAAAGAAAAGTGAGAATAGATTAAATGCAGGTATATCATAAGACAAATCTAGGAAGGAGAATGAGTTTCGTCAATGCGACATGTTATGTCTCCGGACTATGGTTCGAATCGCTCGTACTGGAGAAATTTTGGTTACATTTAAGTGTGCAGTAACGTACTCCGAGAGGTAACGAAAGGAGTAAGAAGGGTCTGTAAGCTGACCAGGGAGTAAGTATAAAGGACAATATGGATTACAAAAAGGGAAATCTTAGCACTAGAAGAGATAAAAGTTTTAACAAGAGGAATAATTATAGGGAGTTCAATGATCTCCAAAGGAAGGGGAGATAGTGTGCCTATGGATAGCAAGACAGCAGTGCTACCTGAGACTAGAAAGTACCTCGCAATTCTTGGAGTAACAAGTCCCTGGTCATATCAAATGTGAGAGTATATGCTATAGAACCATATAGACAATCGTCATGATGCAAGGGCCGATAAAAATGGTGCAAGGACACCGATAGGTAGTCAAAGAAGAACATAGGCTAATTTAAGTCTCAAATGATCACCGGTACAAGAGAATTAAGGGCTTAAGAAGAAAGCATCCTCGTACCAAAAGGAAGATATGATTAAGTAGGATTTTATCTTAGTTCCATGTTTATGAGTATATATTGCAATTATGCTAAAACTGAGGAGAGGAAATTGTAGGAAAAGTTCAAGTATGAATAGGATGATATTGTAAGGAATTAAAGAGTCTGACCAAAGAATTAAAAGGAGATGATATTGTATGTATATAAGGTCGACGATTACAAAAAGGGATAATCTAAAATAGCACCAAAGGATCAAGAAAGGAAGGGTGCCATATCTGAATAAGAGAATTTGTATACTAGTAGAGAAATAAGGAGCAAGGCAAAAGAGTACCACAATTAAGAGTGCTCACAAATTGGCAGGGAGCCGTAGAAATCACGAGTTAAGACCATCTTAAGGGAAACAGGTCCCAGGACAGTAACTAGATATCAGGTGACCACTGAGTACATACATATGAACATGAGGATATGGAACTAATAAAAGCATCGTAAGCTCGCAAGCTACAACATTCGAGGACGAATGTTCCTCAGGGGGGGAAGGATTTTACGCCTTGCATTTTCAGAGCATGAGCATGCAATTTACTTCACCATATTAATGGAGTATCGGAGACGTCTCATGAAGTTTTAGAAGGTACAAGCTATGGGAAGTTCGTAACAACGAGGTAAAGGATGAATTACGATCTCATAAGTCGTAACCGGGAAGGACAACCTTGAAACCAAAGGACATAACCATTATAAAGTATGATTAATGATAAATATAATGTATGGATAATTTCGGAAGATTTCGAGACCAAGCAAATCAAAGAAAAAAAGTTGGTAGAATTTTGGATAGAATTTTGGGTCAACTTTGGAGGGGTATAGCTTCAGGTACATTAGGAGTTTTAAGGTTTTTGAAAAGACTAAAATGAAGTTTGTCGAGTCTAGTTTCCAATGCAACAAACCTCTCATCAAAACGACATTGGAGTAGGGAGTAATGGCTATTTTCAGATAAAGACTCCAAGCTGCCAAATGGCTTCCGCGGGTCCCACTTGAGAAGGTCGGTGGAACCGACTTATGTGGGCTATAAATACCCCCACTAACTCCATATTTTTAGCATTTTACATTCTCAATAGCCCTAGAAACTTCCCAACACAACCCCTAAACATTTATAGCCCATTAAATCAAGAATTTCACAAGATTACACCAAACTAGTCCATGAAAGGTGATTGTTCTTGCTTCTACTTGATGTTGTGGTAAGTTTGGTCTTGCAGAAAGTTGGTGTGGCTGAATTTCTTCAAGTATGAGGTATGTTCTTCATCCTATCCCTTATGTTGAGTTGATTTGAAGGTTTATCAAGTCTTAAAAGTGAAAATAGTTATGGAGGAAAGGTCATAAAGTGTTGTGTTGGAGTTTTTGTGTTTATGGACCATTTTGAGAATGTTGTGGTCATGGCTGAGCTGATTTACATGTATAGAGATGGTATCTAATGTTGTTGGTGTGTTGATGAGATTATGCTCCTTGATTGGGAAGAAAGGAAGTGTATATTGTTGTTGTATGTTGAAAAACATCGTGTGGGATGTTTTATGGAATATTTTGGTATTTATGATGATGTGGTGGATATTAGTATTACTATTGTTATTGTTGTTGGTGGTTGCTGAATTGAGATTTCGGGCTAGGCATATAAACAGAGGAGATGCTATCGAAATTTCGGCAGCTTCTAGAAAGCTTTACTTGAAAGTTTAGCACAAGTATACTACGATGAGTCTAACGATAGTGTGAATCCTCTTAAATGTAGACTTGCGAGCTCAGATGAATAAGTGTAGATAATTGGAGGCTGAACAGGTGTGTTAAGGCTCGTCCCTTTGTTTCAAAGGCATGATTCCTATGTTATTATTCCATAAATGTTTCCGTAACCTCCTTGTTTTCAAAAGCTAGAAGTTCATGATTCTTAAAGCTTCTCATGATGTTAAAGATGAGAATAATCCTATGATGATTATAAAGATGATGATGATTTTATGTTTAAAAGTTCCAAGCTTATGATTTCAATGTGAATATGAGAATGTTGAGCTATTTCATGATTTTCTCGATTTTATTCATTGTTGTTGATCTCACCTTATAATAATTGTTCCTTCAAGGTGAGAAAGAGCGATGATGATTATTCCATAATATAATCGGAGGTTACCGACCTTACGTCACTGCGATAGAGTCATAGCGTTCTTGGGCTCTCATGCATGCTACTCATGTTATAATGTATTTATATATATATTTACATAACCGAGTCCCTTACTAAAGGGCCGGGTATGGTATATATTTACATAAAATATTATTTTTTGAAACGTATATGCAAATAGTGTAGAGCGGAACCAAATCCCTACTGATATAGCACATGCTGACCATAGACCCGTTTGGGTATCTCAGACCTACCTGAATCAGCAAGAAAGACACCTTACTGCGTTCAGATGGTGTAAAACCTGAAACTACTGCATCCCGCTATTTTCTATTTGGAAGCATTATTGTGCCATGTGTGAAATAAATTACTGTTCCTGGGGGTGGGGAACTAACAATATTCTATCTTGCAGATGTCTCCTGATGTGCAGTTTGATATGGTTGTGGGTCCACTACCAGGTTTAGTGATATGGTCGGAAGGTTTGACTAATGATCAGAAGAAATAGATAAAAGGTTGTATAAGGCACCTACCTTCGTTGATGGATATGACAGGGGATCCGCGTCAGCTAGATATTATTACTGGAAAAAGAAATTACCTAAGGGAGTGGTGTTGTAACCAAAAGAGAGAGAGATGTAGCAAACTTCAAATTTTTATTTAGTAGATTTTTTACAAGAGAGAGAAGGCAGTGTATGAAAGCTTTCCTTTCTCAATTACAAGTGATCCTTTTATAACGGATCATAGAGCAAAACGATAAAATAAGAAGCTAAGGATGGCCGACAAGTTTGGCCGACAAAGAAAAAGAAAAAGCTATCTTTAATAAAGTAAAAGTACAATAATTAAATAAAACAAACTACTTTGCTTTATTAAAGCTATGCTTTTATAAAAGCTGATTCTTTGTGGCGGGGTCCACATTATCACTTCACTTTAGTCTTGCCTTTGTCTTTTGCAGTGATGGAAGATTCTTCCTTTTGGCTGTTGAATTGTGCCAAAAATTATGAAAAGTTCTCCGTATGATCAGGACTTTGAGACTCTCCAGCTAAAACATGGCTATCACCTGTTTCTTCGTCTTCTTCCTCATTTTCTTCATTGTAGGTGGTATAACCAACCGATGCCATAGATATGTCTGGGGAAATTTGAGAGATATCAACTCCAAGATTTTTAGATATATCTTTTTTAAATTCTTCCATATAAAGGGAAATATTTTCTTCTTGGGATATAATCTCCTTTTTCATTTGGATTCTTCAAGCAAGGTGCTGGAAAGGGCTAGGAATCTCTCTTTGTCTGGAATTTATTGATTCCCTGCAACTAGCAATGGTAGTTTTAATCTGGTTTATTAACTCTTGTCCTGGAATGGATCCATCATTCGATTTTTGGAGTAATTTCTTCCAGAATTTTGTATAAAAAATCCTGTGAAGACAAGGTATATTGTGCGGGGTATTAGCCACATCCATAGACCATTTCTTTATCCATGGGATAGAGAATTCTATGAAGAAATACATGTTAGCTATTCCTTCAAAGAAAATATTATTAGTTTCCAATTCTATAATCTTGGGAGAAACTTCAACCCATTCAGTATATAAACTTTTGAATGGTTCTGGTAAAATCTTTATAGTTGGACCATAATTGATCCACCATTGACAAAACCAATTGGGAATGTCTTGTTTATAAACATTGGCACACACCTTTATGAACCAAGAATGTTTCTTATTAGGATTTTCATATAAAAATACTTTATTAAAAGCTTTAACATAATCCCAATAATTAAATTTAACCGGGATTTTTTGTTCGGGATGGATATAATCCTTTTCTTTCAAAGTACTTAGTCCCCATTCATTCGGAGAGAAAATCTTCTTTATAATAATTTTTGAAAAGTTATAACTTTTTCACTGGTAGCAGGATAAAAATGTTGAAATTCTGCTGATCCTAAAGATGAAAGGACCATCTCATAATTCATACGATATTTATAAGTAATCGTAGCATATGATGCTTGATCAAAATACCTTTGCATTATTTGACAAGGTTCATTTCTCCATTGAAGATCATCATTTTCTATGAGAATTATTAATTCTCTATTATCATTCTGTTCATAAGAATCTGTGTCCTCGTGATCATCATCTGCAAGGTCACGGGAATATGATGGAGGCATATTATCCTTTTGTTTTTGGGATTTTATGAAATCCAAATATTGTTGATATGTGATTTCTTCCTTAGTATTACTAGAAGATTCTGTAATATTGGCGGCTATTAGCCTTTGGTTGCCCATTTGAGCAAGAACAGTACCACGACATGTTCCTTTTGATGTTGTTCCTCTTCCTCCCCGTCCTCTATTAGAGTTGGGGCAAAATTGTGACCTCATCCTACAAATAAGATGAATAAGAGTTATGAACTCAACTATTCCCTTGTTAGAAAATCAGGGAGACTATTATCTGTCCCTTTTTTATAATGAATTTCAAAATCAAATGGAGCTAATAACGCCTGCCATCTTGCAAACATTTGTTAAGAAACATCATGCTTACAATCTTTATTAAATGGTGAAATATAATTTAAGCTTCCAAGAAATCGTTGAAGCTGAGTCTTATCAGTAATAATTTAAGGAAATTTAGAAGCAAATTCTATACTTCTATTAATAGGAATAATTTTTCCTTTTTCAATATTATGACCCAAAAATCTAACTTTGGTTTGAAAAAGTGACATCTTTGGTTTGGATATAACCAATCCATTTAGTATAATTACATTCTTGAATATATCAAGATGTTTAAAATGCATTTCTAGAGTATTTGAAAATACTAAAATATCATCAATATAAACAATGATAAAATTACTATAAGGCATGAAAATATCATTCATGATTTTTCCATTCAGTATATAAACTTTCGAATGGTTCTGGTAAAATCTTTATAGTTGGACCATAATTGATCCACCATTGAAAAAATCAATTGGGAATTCCTTGTTTATAAACATTGGCACACACCTTTATGAACCAAGAATGTTTCTTATTAGGATTTTCATATAAAAAGACTTTATTAAAAGCTTCAACATAATCCCAATAATTAAATTTAACCGGGATTTTTTGTTCAGGATGGATATAATCCTTTTCTTTCAAAGTACTTAGTCCCTATTCATTCGAAGAGAAAATCTTCTTTATAATAATTTTTGAAAAGTTATAAACATTTTACTGGTAGAAGGATAAAAATGCTGAAATTCTGCTGATCCTAAAGATGAAAGAACCATCTCATAATTCATACGATATTTATAAATAATCGTAGCATGTGAGGCTTGGTATTCAGATTTGGAGAGATAGAGATGACTCCTACCGTAGAAGAGATTAGAGATGTCTTGGACAGCGTAGGAAGCACTAACAGATCCACACAGAAATTAGCTCAAAATATCCTTATCCCTCACAAACCTACCCCAAAAGAGATCAAGGACATGTTTGCTGTCAACAAAGCCGATTGGGCACAAGGACCCACTATAGCCTTCAGAGAGCTATATAGGAGGTATTTATCCAAACAGGGATACAAAAATCACATCCTTGAGTTTTCCTCACTTCAATCCTGGGAAGCTAACCAAACACTAGCCTTTATTACCTGTTTACTGGGAACCATGGTATTTCCACTAAATGCCTCCCTAGCTATTGATACTCGAGATGTCTTTGTTGCTCATGCTATCCTTAGGGGAGTTACAATGTATGGGCTTACCAAATATTTTGACATCATCCCTATTATCTTATCAGATATATACCGAGCTTTGGAGGAATGCCGCAACGGTTATTATTATTTCCATGGTTACAACCTCTTAGTTCAATGGTGGATACTTAAGCATTTGGATAGGGACGGTTTATCTACCCGCCAAGATCCGGCCCTGAGAGAGGATGACTTGGGAGTCATTGCTATGCCCTGTGGGGTTCAAGATAAAAAGAGATGGGCTCACATCTTTTCCAGACCGAGAGAAGAACAAATCAGGTGGAGGGTACCTGAATTTCATTCCAAGACTATTTTTGTTAAGAGCCGTAGGCGCCCATATCTACCGCTTATGGGTATTAGGTAAATTAGACCCTACGCACCACTGAGAGTACTTAGACAGTTTGGCATGAGACATGTTATTCCAAGGTATAAAAGATGCTCAAAAATATTGGAAGAATGTGATAAGGGAAGATAAGTTGGATGAGGATCACGACAATCCAAGTCACGATGAAAACTACTACAAGTGGCTTAAGGCTGAACTAGCATGTACCGCTACTCCAGGGCCTTATCTGTATAGATTTCTCGGGGATAGGGAAGCTGCGAATGCAATCCAGGTTAGAAGAATGAAACGACGAATGGAAGGAAGATAAATGGATCATCAAGCAAAAACAGAATATGATCAAGAGATAATTAAGAGTTTGACAGACGAGGCAGATGCTTCATTGAAAAGCTTGGAATGGCTTGACACTTTTGTTAAGAAAGCCATAGATACGGGGACATCATTGACTGATGATCAGAGGGGTCAATGGATTGGGACAGCATTGATGCCAGCCCATGTAGCCCTTCCGACCGCCCTCCGAAAGGCCAAGAAGGCACAAAATGATAGAGAGCAAATTTCTGTCCGTGGAGTGGATTTTTTCTGATTATTGCATTTATTTTAAAAAGCCTTATAATACAACTTGGGAAAACACTATTAATGAAAAGCACTGGGATTTTTATTTTTCTAGGAACAGTATATTTGTTTTGCATATGGCACTATCTTTCTTCATACGCTAGTAGCCTTGGAGCAGCGAGGTATAGGAAAGCTAATTATATATTGTCTAAATGCTTACTTGATATAACTGCTTTGTGTGAAAGTCATATATTTTATCGAAACTCTTGATTAGTCTACATTCCGGACACTACCTAAAAGAAAAACAAAAGTAAATGACCCCTAAAACAAAGTTAGCTCCCCTTTTAAAAGGTTGATTTGCTAATAGAAAATGGAGACTCCAGACAGCATGAGTGCGACTTCTCCTTACATCAACCTAGTCAGTGACGATGAGGACATGGAAGCGACGAGTGAGAAAAATCGACAATGGGATGATAGAATGGCCCTAGCCACTGCTAGAATGAAAGAAGCTGTACCAACCACTAAGGCGGCCAATGAAAAAATGAAAGAAGTAGAAACCCTCCTGGCTTATATTGAGGAACTAACAAAGCAACACCCTGCCAATCGGGTGAAGCAGAGAAAGGTACCTAAAGCACCACTTGGGAGTTATGTCCCACTCAGTCAACAAGAAGGGCTTGACCCCATACCATATGGAGACGACGAACTACTTATCCCTAATTTGAAAGTCTATGGAGACCCGCGTGAATCTCGGCTCGAAAAACCTCCAGTTTCTTGCACAATTGTTCTTAAGGGCACAAGATCGTACAATTGGGGTACGCCAATAGAGTTGTCTAACTAAGAACTCCTGGAGACTTTGGGGAGCTTTGGAGTGTACGCACAAAGCCCAAATCTGTTGCCACCATGCGGTCCATCTATGATTTACACGAAATGCCTCTACCACCAAAGTTAGTTAGGACATACCACCAATGAGTGTGGAGCATTGGAAAGGAAGCTTATCCAATGGATTGAACAAGGGAGAATTGGCCAACTGTGGGGGCCCCACTCTCTCCTGACTCATGACAAAGGAAGAAATTATCCAGAAAGGATATCGAAGGTTAGGTTCTGGAGAAGAGACTTTTCCAAATTTAAAGAGTCATACGCCAGGATCCACTCCCTACTATGTAGCATGAAGAAGATAAGAGCAGTGCCGCAAACCTATCAGGGTCACCCAGGGTCTTCAAAAGAAAGGGTTTGTGTATATCACCACGGCCGCCCTGGCCACGACATTGAGGAATGCGTGGATTTCAAGCTTGAACAGGAACCCCTCGTGAACGAAGGCCATGTTTGGATGTCGTGGGCAGACAAGGATAGAAGATGAACATGAAGAAGACAATGAAGGCCTGCTTAGTATGGTTGGGTAGAAAAACGCTGACCTGATAGAGTATCCCTTTCCCTTTTTATATAAATGGAACCACGCTGACCTGATGTCTCGTTATGGATACGTGGGAAGTCTACTTAAGGCCTGGTAAGGGTAGAAAAACTAAGTCTCGGGTAGCATAGGAAAAAACCTTTTCTATGTATGCCTGAACTACGGATGGACCTGATTTCCCTTTGGTGGGATACGTAGGCAGCCTATTTAAGACTCGGTCCTTTTATAATTAAAATCTAAATCCCCCCTTAGTATAGGATGGGGTAGAAGAAAATCAACCATACAAACCACTTACCAAAGAGTCAATATTCCTAAAAATACAAAAGACCAAAATGCCCTCAGAATGAGAATCAGTCAAGAGTTGAAATAAAATATATTTCTCTATGTGCTATAAACTGCAAACAACGTGATATCTCGTGTTTCTTGCTTAAATCTAACGCTAACTTGGGAGATTTTGAATTGTTTTCTCTTATAGATAGGGGTCGATTCGCTGGCACTACTCACTCGATCAAAAGCTGCTACAGCGTCTTTAAACCCTCAAGAAGAAAACATGCCTGAAACTCCACCACCGAACAGAACTGCTTTAGTCGAAGGTACCCTAACAGCTGGCATAGCTGGAATGCCTTTGGAAGAGGCTTTTAGCCTATTGATGAGGCAATTTACTGAAGCTAGAGAGGAAGCGGACCACTTGAGAGTGAAAAAGAAAACGCTACTAATGCTGAGGCTAGGAGACCTTCCCCCACTTTCTCAAATCTGGATTTACCAATTCCTGACCATTTCCCACAAACCCAGACTGGGGATACTTTTCAAACTCCATTACTCTGAAATACCACCCATGTGGGGAATTACTCCCACCAAACCCCAGTTTTTTAAACACCTGCTCACGCTACAGACGCAAATGCTCATCAAGCCCCTCGGGCAATAGGAGTTCCTGTGATCCATCGCGTATAATCAAATGTCACCTTTCAAGACCATGTCACCCATATTGACTCTTCGCCAGAATTGGAGAACATGCAAATGTTCTTTGAAGCAAGAATAGACAAGATCGAGAAGGAGATGGGGAAGAAAATTGCTGAACTGGAACATGGCTCTAAAATTAAAGAGGGGTTAAGATACTCTGATTTGTGCATACATCCAGACCTGGGCCTACCAGAAGGCTTCAATATTCCCAAGTTTGATCACTTTAATGGGTCGGGCAATCCATTGGCCCACTTGAGGGGTTACTGCAACCAGTTGGTTAGAAATGGCGGAAATGAAGTCTTGCTCATGAGGTTGTTTAGTCGAAGTATATCAGGAACAACTATGGAATGGTATATCTCTCAAGACATTAGCCGATGGAAAGCATGGGAAGAAATGGTAAGTTCATTCATGGAAAGATTCTGCTTCTATGTGGAAAATGTTCCTGATCGCTTCTCATTGGAGAAAATTCGTCAGAAATTGACTGGAATCTACAGAGAATATGCCAGTCGCTGGAGAGAAGAAGCGGCGCGTGTACAACCGCCTATGAATGAAGCTGAGCTGGTAGCCGCATTTATACTGTACCAAGAAGCTGATTGTTTTGACAAAATGATAACTATGAAAGGGAGTTCCTTTGCAGATTTAGTCATCGTTGCCGAAGATATCGAAGATGGCCTTAAGACTGGCATAATTGTTAGTGTACTAAACAGAGCAGATGCATCTGGCGCCGCAGGTTGCAAAAAGAAAAGAGAAGATATAGCCTATATTTCTAGAACTACTAACCCGAAAAGCCGAGGAAAAGAGATGAGCCACAAAAATCCAGATAACTGCCAATCACCTCCACCAACAAACTATAGAACCACTTCACCCCAATATAGCCCGATGTCTGTGTGCTACGCACAACCCGGGTACCAAGATCCACAACCAAATTATCAAATACCAGCACCAAGCAACCGAGCTCTACGACCAAATTATCGAATGCCAGTGCCCAATAACTAAGCTCTACAAAACCAGACTTTCCAAAACCAGCCTCCGCCAGCAAACTATGAGGCACCCCAAAAGAATCCTATGAGAGCATTCACTCCTTTTCCAGAATCAAGGACAAGTTTATTTGCCAAGCTAAGAGACGTCAGGCGAATGAGCACTATTCCACCAAAACCTGCTAATCACAGATCGATGGCCATGCCACTGAATATTGCATAAACCTAAGGCATAAGCTACAGGATATGATTGATAATCATGAGCTTATCTTGGAACCAACACCTCCGAATGTGGACACAAATCTGCTCCCAAAGCATGGAGGGAACCAAATTCACTGTCACGACCCAACCCGCTATGACTGACACAAAACTAAATCCTAGTGGGCGAACCAACACACAAGATATCTATCCATTGAAATCTGGTTTTATATAAACCAAGCTAATTAGTTATTACTCACTCAAACATTAAATTAACAAAATAAGTCATGCCATAAAATACTGAATTAAGTGCGGCAGTTTTAACTATTACAAAATCCCCAAAATTCGAAAGTTAACGTACAGGACTCTAATCTAAAACATGTCTAAGGAATGAAATCTGACTAATAAATCCATAATGTCCGGAATAAGAAAAGACATCATAATAAGAAGATCTTCGGGCGGTCTGGCATGGGAAGAAGCTCACCCTAAATCTATCAGCAAGCATCCTCCACACTAGATGCGAGGGCGGGTAGCAGTGTCCGTATCAAAATCTCACTCAAAAGAATGCAGCAAGGTAGTATCAATACAAACACTATGTACCGATAGATATCGTAGGCCGACTAAGATTAGTATCATGCATATTTCATAAAATCAATAGAATAAACAAGCCAGTCAACAGACATGAATATCAATAAACCACAGCAAGTCAACTAAGGATAATCACAATCAAATCACCAAGAATGTCAAGAATCACAATCACGTAAGACACAATGGAAATAAGTTTACCACAATGACCACACTCACTGTACACACATGCTAACTGATGTCATTGCTCAGTAGTCATGACCTGCAGGGGACCCATGGTATCTATGTACCACTCGTTCTGAAATATTCCTCAGACCCGAGCACAAATCTCCGCTCCGGAATGAACCTCGGACGCGGGACATATCAACGTATCTCTCATTTTCGAAACTAACCTCGGACCATGAGCCCATAATGTAGATCGCATTTGTGCCCTTCCATACCTCTTTACAGGACAGTGTTTCTTACCTTCTCATTATCAATGCTCAAGTCATTATTTCATGTCACAATATCGCCGAGAAGATTATATTAGCTTCTCATTACAAACACATCCACTACAGATTTAACACACAGGAATAGTGGCACGAAGCCTACACAATCACTCAATCACATTCACATAGGAGTTCAAGCACACAATATCATGCACAAAAACTAGAAATGCTTTCTCCTAAAGAATTCACAAAACATACAATCAACTAATCAAAGTCTAACTCAAGTAGACCGTAAACTACCTCAATGTAGGGCTGGGATAACGCAAGTCGCTCCACTACAACCTTTCCTTTCCTTAAAGCCTCAAAACACTCAAAGTCTAGAAATAGAAGGCTCAATGAGTCACAAGTAATCAAATCACAAGTACCAATGCAAGAATACCCTTCCCTTTACCCCATTCCAAGGGGTGGATGATTTCCTAGGTGTTAAGCAACTTATCAAGGGCCTTAGTAATCACTAATCATCAAATTGTAATAACATTCTATCAATATTCCCATTACAAGCAGTTTTTATGGTCAAGACACCATTTTTATAGAACTTAGGTCTCCATTCACTTAGTTTATGATTGTAAGTGTTCAGTTCATGATTAAGAGAAACTAACCCCCCTTTAGATGATAACTAAGGGATAATAACCATAACCTATCAAGTTTAGAAGGTTTATTAATATTCTAGGGTTTCTATTTCAATTTCTCCATTAAAGACCCGTGAAGGGGATAACAATCACGAAGGAGAATGGAATAAATGGAACTTACCTCTCAAGAGTTTCTTGCCCTAGCTTGGA
This sequence comes from Lycium ferocissimum, assembly GCF_029784015.1. Lineage (NCBI taxonomy): Eukaryota > Viridiplantae > Streptophyta > Magnoliopsida > Solanales > Solanaceae > Lycium > Lycium ferocissimum. The sequence goes on from NW_026727693.1 coordinate 30,933, forward strand.
ATTTCACCTTAGGTGCTTGTTGGGAAGTGTGTTGTTGTTTTATGAATAGAGAATATGAGACTAAATATAAAAATTCCGGGCCACTGCTTTCCATCGACCGCTACATCGGTCATCACGCCACTGCAGCGGTCCCGGTATAGCGGTCAAGTGACCGCTATAGCGGACCAAAGAAAATTCGCTTGATCGGCATGGAAGCCCGTCTATAGCGGTGCCGCCA
>NW_026727694.1:0-31198 GCF_029784015.1 Lycium ferocissimum
AAGTCACTATCCCGCCTTTCCCCCAAAACCCGAACCCAAATATCTAAGCATAATCGAATTCTAAGTTAGAAATCATGAATAATGATATTAATATTGCTATGATATCAATTAGGTCCATTTTAACCCTAGAAATTGGGGAAACGGGCCCACGAGGGCGAAAGGGGAACTTCACTCATGAAATACCAAATTGAGTCCTAGATAGTGATAACCCCATCATTAATTGTTGATTTGGCTCAAAAAGAATTATCCCCAAAATACGATTTTAGTAAGAAACCACCAAATTGGGTATGAACCATCATCAATTTTTATCAATTATCCTATGTGAGAACTCCCTCCCAAAACCCTTTCTTCATCCTTAAAAGTGAAAGATATAAGATCACTAAACTTAGATTCGTTATATTTTAGTATTACCATCATCAATTTTTATCAATTATAACCCTAGGGAGAATTGCCGCCCAAAACCATGGCCGGGATTTCAAATTCCAACGGCCGGTACACCGGGTGTACCGCCGGGGCGCTCCGGTGCCCGCAACACACGAATGTCCAATTTTTCTAAGTCTCCATCGAATTTCCCGAGTCCAAAGTCCCGCTCATACCCCGACCACCTAAAATGCATTGGGAATTTCCAATCGAGGTCCCAATCATACATACCATTTCCTAAACAATCATCATTGGGAACCTCTCTCGTACTACTTCTAAACAAGTCGACGGTTGATGAAACTCCGGGAAAAGGTCCGTTTGCCCAAAAGTCAACCTCGAGTCAAAAATGAGTCAATCACCGCTCGGAAGTGGCGAAAGTGCCAAAAGAGCCATAACGACCAAACGGGTCATTATACAGTCTTATTTTCCAAAATTATTGTTACCGTAATTACCTTTCGGGAAACTTAATACTGTTTTAGAAATTAAACTCTATTTAATACCATGTCCATAAACATGAAGCATCAACATAACAATGTCACGTTGTTTGATCTTTGATTAGGACCTTTGGCTGTCTAGCTAGCCCCATTTAGAAAAGCTGTGATTTTATTATTCGTTTTAGTTGACACTTCATACTAGCTTTTAATGTTGGTAGATATATGCTGCTCTCATATAGTTTCGTGTTTAGCCTCTAGAATATTCAATGAAAATTTTGAGACTTCATAGTCAATACGTATAGCCCACTCGAGCTGTGTATGATGGTTGCAGTTAGAGGTATGCCTGAAATGTTCTATTGATGTAGCTAGTGTACTTACTGAAGCTTTCGTTAGATATACTATATTGACTTAACTAGCCAAATTCTTCCACCGGATAGAAGAATGAAATTTCACATGGTAATCCCGTAAAAGATAGCTACTTAGCAAATGATCATTTTTTTATTTTTTTTTTATAATTTATGGACCTTTTAAACTATAGTTTAATTTTTCCTACTGCATCTAGTGGAAACTCTACGGGCTCGTTTGGTATGATGGATAAGCAAAAATAATTTTGGGATAAAAATTTAGTGCCGCCTTATCCCACGTTTGGTTGGAATAAAAACTCTGGATAACTAATCTCGGGATTAGTTATCCCGGAATTATAGTATTTTTTTATCCCATATTGAGGGTGGAATAATAATCTCGAAATAACTAATTCCGGGGATTAGTTATCCAGGAATAACTTATTTTCTAACCAAACGAGCCCTAACAATTATCTACTAGCCTAACTAAAGTCCTTTACTCCGTATACCACTATTTTTTTTTTTATAAGCAAAGACTTTAGGCCCCACCCCATTTACTAGTTACTAAGTACTATTTCCTCCGTTCTAATTTATTTGAAGGTGTTTAATTTGATACGAAGTTTAATAAATATGAAAAGACTTTGCAATGTTTACTTAAAAAAATGAGTAATTTATGGAGGTTGAAAGTTACAATTTGCAAAAATTTTAATCTCGACTAATTACTTAAAGAAGCTAAAATTTCTGTGAATTGTAACTTTTAATCTTAGCAATTATCTTTTTTTTTTTTAATGGTGGTTTCAAAATTACCCTTAACAAAAACAAAAATTTAAATAGAAAAATAAAGCAATTCTGACACGATAAAAGAAATCAATGCGTTTCTCTATGGTGTCAGTTCATTAGCGTACTCTAATGCCATAGAGTCAAAAAGCATTGTCAGATGTACACCATCTCACAGTACTTTACTGCAACATTTTGACTTTTCCTTGCAATAAAGAAGTAAGTTAACTTTTACACAAATGGAATCAACAAGGATAAAATAGCAAGTGTGTCATTAAATACTTAATAAATAAGAAATTGTGTTCTTATTTTTTGAATTAATTAAAAAAAATATCAAACAAATTGAGACGGAAGGAATATATAGTACTATGAGGTCGTTTGGTAGGAGAGATAAGATGAGTTAGATTATTAATTCAATGGGCTAGATTAAATGGGATTGGAATTAATCATATGTTTGGTTGATGGGATAACTTTTTTGATATCTCATCCAATCCCATGTACATGGGATAAAAGGTGAGATAAGATGGAATTAGTAATCCCATCTTATCCCACTCAATCCCATCTATATGGGATAAGTTATCCTCCTATCAAACGACCCCTATATGTGTTAACTTATAAGTTTTCTTTCAAAAAATATTAAAATTTCAGGTTAAAAATTACAAAATCTTTTTAAAACGAATAAAAGGTGAACTATTATAATGTAATTGATGGTGACCTTCTAACAAAACGAGAATGAGAATAACTCCTTTACATGTGGAAGTATGCATATTTAGGGTAATTTACATTATGTCACCATTTAAAGGGTATATTTAAAAGTCTCATGTTCGAGTTCTATTGAATTATTTTTTATTGAGGAGTTTTTTATCCATCAATAAAAAACTTTTGACACAAATTCAAATTTAATCGCATTCAAGACAGACACCGAACATGTTAAAAATAACATCATGGGACCATTGAGATATATAATCCGAATTCTTCTTCCTCTTTTCCGTTCTCATAAGAAAACTTGCAATTTACATTCCTTCTTTTTTCAAGTAATCTGTCCATCCTCTCAAAAACAGCTTTGCACATCCAAAAGTTAGAAAATAGACTTCATGAATTTAAAATATATATGTAGGTTTTTCATTACAAAAATAAATCTTAAGGCCTTACATTGATATTTAATTTAGACCACTAACTTTATTGAGCCATCACTCTAACTCAAACTATTTCTTTGATGTAAAACAATATGCGAAGTCGCTATCCACATTTAGTTTCAATAAGACAGTTCAATGATCGAGTTATTCAATTTCAAAAATAAAAATATACAAATGATATCCAATAATGTTTAGTAGTAACTCACAATTAAGCAGTTAATGACATCCAATAATGTTTATAACCTACTATTATAGCTGTTTCCTAAAAGTCATAAATTTTGTTGTCTACTCAGTCTTGTATGGAAACTCTAGCACTTATCAGTCTAACTAATTTCATTTACTTTGTTTAATTGTATGGCTGTATTCGGAGAAGGCACCCCCTAAGAATATAAAATATGATCTTGGTCCCCTGTCTATTAGTGTTTTCGGTTGCTTTTGAATTGAACGTATAGCTACCAATCCTTTTATGGGAAGTTCGTATTAACTCCCACATGGAGTATTCAATTATCAAAGAGTCTAGAATTATATAGAAAAAAAAAATTATCCACTTGGCTTCCAAATTTTTAATTTAAGAAAAGTTTGTTGTTGTGTATTTTGGTAATATCTTGGTGTATTCTACGACACTTGATAAACATGTTGAGAACCTTAGGTAATTCTTTGATGTTCTTAGATTTGAAAAGCTCTATGCTTATTTGAAAAAAATTGCACATATTACGTTGATAAAGTTGTGTTTCATGGCTTTGTTGTGAGTGCTAGAGCCCTATGTTAGGCTAAAATGGCTCAAAGATACTCTTAACATGATATGATATTGGCTTTGTACCAAAAGTCTCCTTACATCATTAAGAAGCGTTCAACTCACTTATAAGTAGCTCCTTTTCTTTTCAGTTACCAATGTGGTACTTTGTTCGCACACCCAACAATCTCCCCCTCGTACTAAGTTTCACATGACTCATTACGGGTCAGAGATTCAACCTATCAATGTGCCACCCATATCGTGCAGTATTTACGGTCACCGAAGCCCAAAGGCTGTGTATGCGTCTTCAAAGCTACGGGTAAAGGTTGTAAACCGACCCATAGACGGGAAAAAGACATTAATTTGGGCCCCACGCCACACTCCGCCATCTTCGTACTCGTCGTCAAACCATTGGCTCTGATATCAGTTGTTGGGCTAAACGGTCTAAAGATACTCTTAATATGATGTGATATTATCCGCTTTGAGCCAAGCCCGCATGGTTTTTCCTAAAAGGCCTCACATCATTAAGAGCATCCAACTCCTTATAAGTAGCTTCTTTTTCTTTTCAGCTAATAATGTGGTACTTTGTTCGCACACCCAACACTCTAGAGGTATAGAAGTTGATGAATCTAAGGTTGAGTCAATTCGAAATTTGCCCACCTCTAAGTCAATCGGAGATATAAGGAGTTTCATAGATTAACAATTTTTTTTTATAGAGAATTGTAAAAGATTGTAGCATCATTACTTTTCCTTGGACTCTATTTTTTTATTTTAAAGCAACTAGACTAGCAAACTATGCCCGTGCGATGCACGAAGCCCAACATGATTAATTTAGTTATTCAATTTAGTTTGTCTTTATATGCAAAGGATATCGCGATTCTCCTTAGTGAGTCTCTATATTTTTTTTCTTTTCGTCTTATTCCCCCCTTAATTTCTCAATTGTTGTTAAAATTTATCTTATTTTAGTTATGTCTGCCTCTTTTTATATTTAGTAAGTTGACAATTCAAATATCCTACATGTCAAGTTTATAATCACAAGACTCAAAGGATATTTTATTATATTATACACATTTTTAATTTAGGACCACAAGATAGTCTATCTTTATTTCTTAATCTCCGTGTCTAATCAAACGTAGACACTTAAATTGAGACAGAGGGACTATATGCCAAATGAAGGAAATGAAAAGACAATTGAGACACTACCGACACGTGGGAACTTAAAAAGTAAACACATAAGAGGTAGTATTAATGTTAAACTTTTGAAATGCACACATGTTACTCATGACTTAGAGTATAATTTCAGTTGCTTTTTGTACAACTTATTGTTGCTGCATTCGTCCACTTGGGCGTTTGTTGTTGAAAAAAAAAAATAGTCTTATTTTGGTTATATCCGCCTCATTTTATATTTAGTAAGTTGACAATTCAAATATCCTACATGTCAAATTTATAATCACAAGATTCAAATAATATTTTATTATATTATACACATTTTTAATTTAGAACCACAAGATTTGAAAGTCTATCTTTATTTCTTAAACTCTATGTCTAGTCAAACATAGACACTTAAATTGAGACAGAGGGAGTACATGTCAAATGAAGGAAATGAAAGGATAATTAAGGTACTGTGGACCTATGGGGACTTAAAAAGTAAACACACAAGAGGTAGAATTAATGTTCAACTTCTGAAATGTACACATGTTAGTCCCTACTTAGAGTACAATTTCAGTTGCTTTTTGTACAACTTATTATTGTTGTGCTTGTCCGCCTTGGGAATAGACATATATTTTTAGTAATGTGGCCAAGTAATATGGGACGAATGGAGTACTTCATTTTTATTAATTCTTAAAGAACGTGAAAATTCAAGTATAGTAATGTGGCCAAGTAATATGGGACGAAGAGAGTACTTCATTTATTAATTCTTAAAGAACGTGAAAAGTCGAAGTAATGTGGCTAAGAAATATGGGACGGAGGAGTACTTCATTTATTAATTCTTAAATAACGTGAAAAGTCAAAAGTGAATAAGTAAAAGTGCACGGAGGAAATAAATATGTGTGGATAATTAAAATTGAAGTGCATACGTATACATGAGAAGAAAATAAATATTCATCAAGAACGTGAAAAGTCAAAAGTGAACAAGTAAAAGTGCACGGAGGAAATAAATATGTGTCTGAGAATTAAAATTGAAGTGCACACGTGTATACATGAGAAGAGAATAAATATTCAGTATTATGATATATATCCACGTGGGATTTATTAATTCTTAAAGAACGTGAAAAGTCAAAAGTGAACAAGTAAAAGTGCACAGAGGAAATAAATTTGTGTAGGAGAATTAAAATTGAACTGCATATGTCTATACATGAGAAGAGAATAAATATTCAGCAAGAACGTGAAAAGTCAAAAGTGAACAAGTAAAAGTGCACGGAGGAAATAAATGTGTCGGAGAATTAAAATTGAAGTGCATACGTTTATACATGAGAAGAGAATAAATATTAAGTATTATGACATATGTCCACGTGGGATAAAAAAATAGTTGGATAAAGTGTACAAGTTATATTGCTTATGGTACAAGCATTCATTGTGTGTACAATTTGTAAAGCTTATGGTACAAGTTGGAGCAGCTGTGTTCGTCCATCTTTCATGCTTATATATAATCGAAATTAAATATCACATAATTCTTACAATAAATAAAAACATAAATATAAACTAAAATAACATTGCTACTGCTACGTACCAGATACTGGAACTGCCAGATTTCAGTTGAATTGATCTTGTTTCATTTCTTATTATTTTGCTCATCTTTTGTGGTTGTTGCTGTGGATATTTTTTGCAAACTGACACCCTTTATTTCATGTCACAAGAATGGAGATGCTACTCATGTGCTTAAAAATTGCATGGCATCCTTAGATCTATTGTTAGTGATAGGGCCGATTCCAAACTTCTTAGTTTATTTTTGGAAGGGGTTGGGGAACTGTATGGGTAAAAAATGTACTTGTCACATGGACCAACGTGCAGTTGACATGTGTCAATTTATTCAAAGACCAATAGATATTAGATGATAATCCCGAGCATATCCTTTACGGAAAGGCAACAGATTGAGTCAATGGTGAACATCAACGGGAACAACAGATAAGATCCTCTTTATTGAGCATTAAATGGAATTAATGCAGTAACAACTGAAACGGTTATTAACGGCCAGAATCAAAGAAATTAAATGATAATCATCATTCATCAATTAATGATTGCCGTTACAAGCATACAACGGGAAGAGCACCAGATAGAATCATATACCTATAAATAGGATTTTCATTGGGGGAGGAAGCATCCAAGTCTGACTGAGAAAATACACTATTATCATTATATCTTGCTTATTGTCACTTTTATTCTTTGGTCATCAAGCTTTGATTTATTCTTGAAGATTAAAAGCTATCTTACCTTCTTTTAATTCATCAATATTGGAATAAGTTTACTCTTTCCTTTTTATTTATCTATTCTTTATTTATTCTTTATCAATAACTAAGAAATTACTTACCTTAATTCTTTTATCTGAATCAAATTACTACCAACTGTAGTTAACCTCAACACAAATTCAACTAGTTGAGTTAAATACGAATTTTGACCCAAACGTTTGGCGCCGTACGTAAGGAATTCTACGGTTAGCTACTGTGGAGTTTTGATCTCAATTTTATCTCTGCATACACAAGCATTATTATTTTTGGTATGATCTTGTGTTTTCGCATACAGATAGCATAACACAATTTGAAGCTTCATCATTACCAACACGGAGACACATTATACGAGATATACCCTTCAACCGGGGTTAATCCCGATTGAATTTTACCAAGTGAAGGCAGTAAAAAGGATGTGCGGGAATGACATACATGCTATATTGCTTAAAGTATTCGTACTTCATACCCAAACAATGGGGGGCTATGAATAGGGACTGTCAATATGCATGTACACACTAGGGACTGCAAGTCATCCCGGTAATATTGTAAATCACTCGAAGCTAAAGTACTTTAGTCTCAGAAAGTTTTCAAAATCATACATAGGAAAACACACTGCAAACATGATCCTGATTCATGGAGTAATTATATTAACCTAAACAAAACCTTCAGACTTAGGCAAAGAAGTTTTTTGCGAAATAGGGAAAACATAATAGAAGGATACTTGGAAATACTAAAAGTATACATGTTTCAGCCTCTGCTACTTAAAAGACAACAGGAATCTAAGAATCAACAATAGTGATTATTGAAGGCAAGAGTCTATGAATTAGCAATGGTGACCAAGATTGGAAATATCAGATGGCACCAGGAACCAAATCAGCACACACTTTTTCAAGCTTCTTAACGTTCTTGGAGGAGAGAGTGATCCTAATTTTGGGAACCCTCTCCTCCAAATCTTTAAGAGATGTCGATGCAACATGAAGCTCGTAAGTAGCAGCTGGAAGAGACACGGTCAAATTAAAGTTCGGAGTAAAAGCTTCTTCAAAAGCCTCTTTCCGAGATTTAAGGATATCCACATCATATTGAAGGTACAACAACTTACAAGAATAGCGTTCGCCGAAGCTTGGCCTTTTCAAAACGATCTTGAAGGTCGCGTAGGATATACCTGCTTGCGTTACATTATCTCGATCTTGTAGTGCCGCATCTCTAAATCTACGCGACATCAAAGCGGCTTAAATGAGTCGGAATCCGAAGAAGGTCGGACTTAAGCTTTTTTATTTCGGCTTAAAGTTTGTTCGTTTCTTTTCTCGTTTTAGCGACCTGGGATGAAGAAGCCATTGCAAGAGAGTAACCTAGAAGAAGCATCTCGGATAAGTGACCTAAGGATAGTTCGGCGTTATCGTGAGACATCCTTGGCAACGGGAGGGATCCTGAAGAGCTTTCTTGTCGAAAGTGATTGACACTCTTCGGAGATGAATCTCTCACCGGTATCTCGGGTTTAGGCAAAGGAGGAGCAACAGAATGACGGATATCAGCTTGAACCTCCTCATTGTCATCTTCTATTATTATTACATCCCTCTTTCGTTTCCTGTTTGAAGGACCGGGCCTTTCTAAAGGTAAAGCTGCGAGAAGAAGCCTTAAACTCCTCTAAGAACGTGTAACATCCTGAGAGGCTCCCAGCAAACCCGTAATCCAATCAAGAATGTCTGTGATTTCATTTGGATTGACAGGATTTGGAGTTGTGTTCCATATCTCCGAAAAAACATCGTCGGAGGGGCGATGGAGTAGTTCTGTTCTAATTCTGACAAATCGCTTCAATCGATCCACATCACCAGAATCAGTGGAATCGATTAGGTTGCGTTCTCCACGGGGAAAGAAATGGATCAAGCCACCCCGGAAAACAAAAGGAATGTATAGATGGATCAGATGATCCAAGGTAAAAGGAAGATTAGCCTTAATGGCTAAAAACTGAAGGTAATAAATTAATCGCCAGGAGTCAGGGGCAATTTGGCCAACGCACACATTGTATCGACGACAAAACTCTTCGATAATAAGAGGAATGGGTAACAGAAACCCAATAAGAAAAGGAAAAATGGGCATCAAAGTAAAACCATCAACATGGTTATGAAGTTTGGTCCCGTTGTCAACAGCTAAAATAACATCAGGACCCAAACCACATTCCTGAGCAACTGAAAGAATATCTTCAGGAGCAATAGAGGAATCAATATCCTCTATAGGAGAAGAATGATGGAAAACATCAAAATCATTGGAGTAGTCGCAATGAGTGGGAAGAAAGGAATTGATGGAATTTTTGAAGGATTTTTATCAGAAGAAGAAGACATGTTCGCAGAAAAGATATGAAAAGATTGCAGAGAGTAATTCTTGCTTTAAACAATTTATAAAAGGAAAGAAGACTGTGAAATATTTGGTTAATGATTCACTTCCTTATATAAATTCAAAGGAAGAATACGAAGAGTTGGGATTGACGGTTCCGATAAAAAGCAGCTTTTATGGCTAATTATGAGACGTTACGCGAATCGAAGAGGATCATCGGAAAACTAAACTGTCTTATCAGTCTTAATTATATCCTATTTTCCCGCCAAAAATACACGGGAACAGAAACGTTTCGCCGAAGAAGAAGAAGGGACTATATACGCAGATGACAACATTTTGTGTAATAATTGCGAAATAACGGCAAAAACATTAAATACAAGCGTTACAAAAGTTATTCATTATGAAGGAATATCGCAATTTAATTGCAAAGATACCCTTTAAGATTTCGATCTTTTGGGTATCCCCGAATCATTTAGCATCACGTTTTTTGAATTCCGACTCAAAAAAGGGTAAATTAAAGGCTAACATAATCACATCAATGATACACTTTTTTCACGACCCAACCTACACTTTTTTCAGGACCCAACCGGAGGGCCATGACGGGCACCCGGAGCTAACCCGCACGGGCATCTCTCATCATACTTTCACATTCATATCTAGGTGAGCCGCATGGCCTACTCGAAATCTCTATGCCTCAATAATACCATTTCCATCGGCTAAGGCACTTTTATATCGTATCAACAACTATGCGACAAGGCTATCAAAATGATATACAAAATATGAGCCGACAAGGCTAAAAGACATCTAACTATACATAACTGTCTACGAGACTCTAAGAAGAGTATGTAACATCATATAGATGGGACAGGGCCCCGCCATGCCCATATACACATAAAAGAATAGTACCAACAGCTGTAGCTCCGAATCAAGTGGAGCTCCTCTAAGCAGTCTCTGGATAAGCAGCCTAAGGATCAAGTCTATCTCCCTGTCCACCTGCGGGCATGACGCAGCATCCACAAACAAAAAGGACGTCAGTACGAATAATGTACTGAGTATGTAAAGCATAGACAATAGAATGATAAAAGCATGAATGATAACACGAGATAACAGAGCCATTTGTACCTCTTGAGGTGTATATCATATTTACTTACCCTTTTCCTTTGGAGGAGACTTTCCCCTACATATACATACTTAAATACTTAGCATCATCATTATAACATACCCGGCCTTATTAGGACTCGGTGTGTAGCATACCCGGCCATATAGGGCTCGGTGTTATTCATACCCAACTGCAGTGGTGTGCGTGCAATAGATACCATATCCGGCCATATAGGACTCGGTGTGAAGCATACCCGGCCACGAAGGGACTCGGTGTTACCACATAGCTTTATATATGTTTATTCATATAGGAATACATAAGTAAAAGCAACATCATCATCATCATCATTTTCACTATATCTTTCCCTTAGAAGATCAATTATCATATGAGGGGATCAACGATTTCATGGAGTACCAAGAACTATGAGCTTTAGTGATTCTAGGAATGAAGTCGTCACACAAGACGTTTATGGGTTTCCATGTGAGGGTGTACAATAATGGGATCATGCCTTAAGAAAGAAGGCTTAGTTATACATACCTTTATGTCTTCTTAACTACTTAACGTTCACCTCCAAAGCTTGAGAAATCTACATTTAAAAGGATTCATACCAAGGTTAAGTCTTAAAGACACTCTTAAGTTCAAACTAGAATAATTCATGAGCTAATGAAAATTGGGCAGCATTTTCCCTATTTCATCCACTTCTACCAAAATCCAAATCAACTCCCAAACAACAATGTCATTATCCACAATACCATAATCGAGAGGCTTCATTCAAGTTAAGCATTGACTAATTCTCAAGGTCATTCATAACAATAGATACAACACAACACCATATTCACTTACATACAATACTTCCTCAACATCATTAGTACCACCCACAACAAGATTATACTCATAGCATACTAAGAATCATGATTCAAGTTAATTTACTACTCAAAAATATCATTAAATCTATATTTGAGCTTCATCTTCTACTTTCTTCCCTCATCCAAGTTATTCAACAACCAAGCATGCTTAATAACATGAAATAGACATGAAAACTAACCTTTTATCTCATGGGAATGAGATTTGGATCAAGTTACCAACTTGAGTGAAACCCTAACTTCAACACCCAAGGAATTCTTGAATCATACAAACCCTAGTGAGTCTCCCAACACTTGAATATCTTAATTCTTGCTATTGATCTTTGATTTCTCTTGGGTTTGTGTGGAATATGCTTGAAAGAAGGTTCTAGAGCTTTCAAGACTTGGGAAGGTATGGGAAATGAAATAAATGAACAAGGGTCGTCCATATATAAAAAAGAAAAAGCTGGCCCGACCCGATTATACGACCAATTATACGGGCCGTATAAATTATACGGTCCGTATAATTGGACCGTATAATCCTACTAGGGATTTACCCTTCTCTGGAATGGTTATACGGACCATTATACGGGCTGTATAAATTATACGGTCCGTATAAGTGGCCGTACAACCCAAATTTTTTCAAAACTTGCTTTCGTCGATTCGTTCAACCTCAAATCCTTATGGAACCTTATGACACTTGTATAACACTTCATTAACCATCTAAGGGACCATATAGCTCCTCCTCAAGTCATGACTAAACAAAGTATAACTCAATTGCTGTGAAACCTTCCCAAACATGACTCACATTCTACTTCCTTCAACGAACCTAATTCCACCGAGTATGACTTCAATATGTCATGGTATGAGCTTAAAGTAATCAATTACTCTCCTTCATCTCACAAGGACTTCAAGTCCCCTTTAGGCTTATGTTAGTCTACTCATGTTGTAAACAACTTGAACTTTCGAGGTGTAACAACTATCCAGGAAGGAAAACTTTGCCTCCGGATATTGGGAGATGCCGGGCATAACTAATCTCTACTCACCCAAATCATTAACAACTTAAGGTACTTTTGTCTTCTGTATTTCAAAATTACTTTGTGATTAAGTAGTTAGTATTTGAATTCCCTTTTTCACAAAGTATAGTAAATTTCTCATTAAAAACAAAGCCCTCGCATTGCGAGTGAAGGAATTTATTTGTAATGAGTCAGTTGTCTAAACCATCTTCCCGAATATATTTTTGCGCCAAAATTGCAAATCTTCTTACAAGAATTTCGAGGTCGGAAATCTAGAACGGATTGATCACCCAGGAAAGATTCTAACCAAAGAAATCTTACAAGAGGTTTATCATAAAAAGAAAAATATAAAATATGGATAACCAAAAGCTTCATTCATTATAAAATCTTATTACAAATAATCACCAAATCCAAACGAAGCAGAGAAACAATCAAACATAGAAGGAGAGAGAAATACAAAAGCTACTGCAATGATCTAAGTATGATCATTATCAGATGGAACTTTCTTTTCAAAGAGCAAATCATCATTTGCATCCCCGGAGTCACTTTCCTCCTCTACCTCATCTTCGTTATCCTCTTCAGCATTATTATCTCCAAACATGTCACCAAGAAGATCACGAGCATCCTTTAACTTTTGCTCAGCAGTAGCAAGAGCATCAACATGATCAAATGAGGAGAGGTTAAGCCCTTTTAGAAAATTGAAGCGAGTCTTAAGTATATCCCGGTTGACAGCCTTTTGCTTTTCCAAGGCATGAATTTCTTCCAACTGTTTAACCTTTTGCTTATACTTATTTTTTCGGTGCATAAGTTGCTTCCCTCGCTCTTGCAAATCTTTTGTTTTTCTCAAAATTTTAGCAATAAATCTATTTTTCTTCTACAACGAAGCTTTCATCTCGAGATCTTTCTTGGTGTACTTCTCCTCAAGCGTGACGATGTCCCTCTTACTTTGATTTAAGTCAATCAAAGCTCTAGTTAGATCTCCAGAATCTTGAATGCTCTTGACTTGTAATGACTGAAATTTTGCATCAAGCTCGGCTAATTCGGTGTTCCGAGAAGACAATCTATCTCGGAGGTTCTAGATTTTCTCATTTGCCTTTTCAAATTTGGCTTCCATCTATATGAGTTTCACCCTTAAATTACCAATGGCCGTATCCTTCTCGGAGATCTCCTCTTTCAGTTTCGGGAAGTCAGATACCTGATCTCGAAGACGTTCCAACTCTGCTTTATATTCATCAGCTTTCGCCTTGGCTTCACTCAATTCCGTATCAAAGCTAGATTGCTTCGCCTTCAAAACTGACAACTCCTGAGTTAGAGCGACATTGTCTTTATTGAATTTATCAATGTGCTTTGATTCACCCTCAGAACGCTCCGGACTTCCCGCCAAGTAAGTCTGAGCCTGCAAATAGATCATTAAAAATTTATATCGAGTTAGGAAAACGTGATGGAGAAGAATTCATAGAAGAAAGTGAAAAGAAACATACCTAGATCATAAGCCCTAAAGCAATTATGTTCATCTGGTATGAGGGCATGTCCTTTAGAACAATGTATTCTTTTAGCCCTATGAAGTTATTGGCAAAAGTAATCATCATATGAGGATTAGCCAACAAATTTGCATCATCAGATAAACTGAAAGATCAGGTATAATTAATAGTAAGAGGGCCAAAATACCGCATCCACTTGACTGCAGGATCATCAGCCCAAAGAGCTTCATCACCAGTATCAGCTTCATGTGAATCCTCATGAACAAGACTTTTTCCTTCTGCATAATCAAAAGGTTGACCTGATGAAGTTGCAATATTGCATGGAAGGGTATCAACTTTAGGAGAACCGTCAACCTCATCCCGAGAGGTATCAACTTCGGGAACAGTGACAGGCTCCACACCGGCAACATTTGCCTCAGTTATATTAGCATCAATAAATGTGTCTTGGAGAGGCACTTAAGAAACATCATCAATGATCATCACCTCAGGAAGAGTAGCCGATAAATCTTCTTCCCGAGAAGGCATTCTAGGTAGATCTTCAAGATCCTTCGTCGGGGATGCCTCTGAGACATTTACCACATCAATAAGAGAAAGGTTAGTTCTTCTTCTTTTCCTCAAAATTAAAGGTGTTTCATCCTTGGAATCTGAGCTTTCAATGCTAAGCCTACCTTCAGTCTTCCCAATCACGGAAGGTCCAGAAGAAGATTGCTTCTTCAATCTTCTCTTCTTAAAAATAGGCTTACCAACATCTTTGAACCTTCAGCCTCTCCACTCGACCTTTTTTTTGACAATGGAATGAATATTATCCAATGCCGAGTGGTCATCATTTGGGAGAACCAAGGCTCTTGACAATGATCTATTTTTACCGGAACGACCTGACGAAATAAAAACTATGAAGACAATTGTGATCAGGAAAAGAAGATTAATAAAAATAAATACCTTTATTTTTTCCGGAATCATCCAAAGTGTGAATGCCCCATTGCATCACCATTGATTCCCAAGTTCTAGCCCTCGCCGAGAATCGGATCATTGTTTATGTAAATTCATGAATATTCCCCGGAATATTTAACTCGGGATTAAAAGCTCTCGCATTCCACTTCTCCGGAAAAGACCCGGCGTCACTACTCACTAATTGGTGAGTAGGAATAAACACAAAATCATTGAACCATAGACGGTCGTGGCTATCTTCAGGGTCCTCGAACAATTTATTCTGGCCCCTGGCCCTAAACATTATCATAGAACCCCTTACAAAACGAAGGGAGTTCAAATATAAAATATGATCCAAGGTAAGCTGTACATTGGCAAGACGAGAAACATATTGATATAATTGAATTAAACGCCAAACTCTGGGTGTAAGTTGTGCAACACATACTTGGAGGCGGCGGCATAATTGATCAATCAACGAAGTTAACGGTAAATTAAATCCAATAGTAAAAGGGTAAAGATACACTGCGGAGAACCCCGGTAAATGAGAAGTAGCGAGCATCTCCGATTCAGGAACAAGAATCTCCACATGGTGATCTGGCCAATGACACCTTTCAATCACGGAAGGGACAAGATCTCCAGTAATGTGGTATTTAATCCCTGACATCATCGCGATTCTATCCATGTCAAATTCATATTCGTTTATCTTCAAGTCAGTAGTATGAGAAGGATGTTTGGGGAGTACACCATCCACAGGAGGAAGATTTATCTTTCCAACTTCAACAACACCAGTACTAGTAGATAAAGAAGAAGACTCAGTAGATGCAACAACAATAGCATCACCCATCAATTTCTTAGGAGGCATTCTATTTTTAGGTTTTTCAGCACCTATATGAGGAGGAAAAGCATCAACAATAACGGTCTTTTCTGGCAACTTGCTTTGAGAGGATGAAGGAGAAGACATGATTAGGGGAAAGAAAGAAGAAAAGAAAGCAAAGGAGATTAAAAATTGAACTTTGGAACGGAAAATTTGAGATGAGACAGTAGAAAAAGGTAAAATTTGAACTTTTGTAGAAAATGTAAAACTGCCAGCATTACCTTGGGAAGCAGCGAGAAAACAAAGGGCACGGTTACAGCCACGTGGTACACATCTGACTTCATCATTTAATGCAAGTCCTTTCAACTTCTGTGATTATGCCACTTATTCATCACACCAGTGGGCCACGATCTGCCGCCAGTTACAACGTTTCCTCTTCCATGGAAAGAAAGATTCAAATATGTAGATTAAAAGGGATTGAGGAAAAAACGGCAAGACAATTTCTCGGGAACATCTTTGTGATGAACTCGAAAAATTGAGGGACTATCTGTATGGGTAAAAAAATGTACCTGTCACGTGGACCAACGTGCAGTTGACATGTGTCAATTTATTCAATGACAAATAGATATTAGATGATAATGCCAAGCATAGCCTACGGAAAGGCGTCAGATTGAGTCAACTGTGAACATCAACGGGAACAACAGATAAGATCCTCTTTATTGAGCATTAAATGGAATTAATGCAGTAACAACTGAAACGGTTATTAACGGCCAGAATCAAGGAAATTAAATGACAATCATCAATTCATCAATTAATGATTGTCATTACAAGCATACAACGGGAAGAGCACCAGATAGAATCATATACCTATAAATAGGATTTTCATTGGTGGAGGAAGCATCCAAGTCTGACTGAGAAAATACACTATTATCATTATATCTTGCTTATTGTCACTTTTATTCTTTGGTCATCAAGCTTTGATTCATTCTTGAAGATTAAAAGCTACGCTATTGTTGTTCATCAATATTGGAATAAGTTTACTCTTTCCTTTTTATTTATCTATTCGTTATTTATTATTTATCAATAACTAAGAAATTACTTACCTTAATTCTTTTATCTGAATCAAATTACTACCAACTGTAGTTAACCTCAGCACAAATTCAACTATTTGAGTTAAATACGAATTTTGACCCAAACAAGAACAAACACGACACTAAGTTATGTTTTTCTACTTCTTGCAACCCCAAACTGATAGTCAATCCGAGGTTGTCAATAGGATACTAGTCAACATGCTTAGGTCCTAATTGGTTAAGTGTGTGTTGTATTCATGGGAGGATTATTTCCTTTGATTGAATTTGCTTATAATAGTTCCATACATTTTTCTATTGGCATGATCCCCTTTGAATGTGTTAATTACTTTAACTTCATCATCCCTTTAGATCTAATGCCTATTTCTCAAGATGTTGATGTAAGCCTAGATCCACGGTAAAGAGCCAAAGCTATGAAGAAGTTGCATGAGAAAGCAAGGAATCAACTTCAAAAGATGGCTAACAAAGCGATAGGATCAACAAGGGAAGAAAAAGGATCACTTTCCAACTCGGGGATTGAATGTAGGTTCACTTAAGGAAAGAAGGATTTCCTCAAAGGAAGAAGAGCAAGCTTTTCCCTAGTGGCGAAGGCCCATTTTAATTGCTTGAGCGCATCAATGACGACAATGCATATATGATTGAACTTTCTAATGATTTTCTTATTCATGATTTGTTCAATGTGAGTGACTTTTCTCCTTGTGCTCTAGGTATTGCTAATTCAAGGATGAATTCTCTTCTAGAAAGAAGGATGATAACTCCGAGTTCTTATAACCTACATTGTTAGGGGTTTTGTCCTGATTTTCTTACTAAATTTGAGTTTTACTTTTCCCTTGAAGGAGAGTCAAAGTATTATCATAATTGCTTGTACTTTTCTTGAAAGGAAAATATAATTCTCTTCCATATTTGGCTAATCCTTGTCTAGGAGGAAAAGTTTTATACATCTATAAATTGAATACTTCCTTCCCACAACTAAAAAATACAATAGCATCCACAATGCAAGAGAGTTTTGTTTAGGGGGAGATTATTCTCCCAATTGGTTTTATGCTTTTTATATTAGTTTCACAATATATAGGTCACTTGACCAAATCATATTATAATATTATGTCTTTTTAGTATATTTTATTTGTTATTAATTTATCGTTATTCATGGTTTGCAATTATTAGCTTCCGCATGATGCCCTGTTATTTTCGAGCCCACATACACCATCTCATCCAATGACTAGAAGTCAAGCAAAAGCACTTTGTGATCTTGGAGCTTTATTGATCAAATGGGATGCTGACCTTGTTCCTTGGAAATCGCTCTACGTTCTTGACATTGATCCAAAGGAGGGAAAGCACATGGGAGGAAGCTGAACCGAAGGAGAAAGATTTGGAGGACACTTTTGGGACAACAGTTGAAGTAGAAATCGAAACAGAGCTGGATCTGAATTCGCATGATCATGCCATTTCAGTGCATCATGCTCAAAGGCTCCAGAAACATTATGGAGTGCACGCATGCTCAATAGAGCTAAATCCAATAGTTTTGCTCAAAGGCTCCAGAAACATTATGGAGTGCAACCGTATCCCAGTAGCACAATCCTATCCAATGCCAGATGAAATAGTCAGTGCAATAGAGCTAAATCCAATAGTTTTGCAGTACAGTTATTTCGTGGCTAATAACGTTTGGGGAGAACCTTCGGGGGTACTTTTGGGAGTTTATGTAATAATTAGCTTAGAGTATATATATACTCTAGACCTAGTATATTTTCCTTAGCTAATTTTTTATGATTATGAATATTGTTGGCGATGAAAATCTTTGATTGTGACTTGTGAGTATGGGTGAATCACTAATTATTGCTTGTTGAATTTGCTAAGGATTTTGTTTAAGATTGCTAATCTTTTGAGGATTCCGTCATAGATTAGATGCTTTGCTGGATAGATTTAGAGGTATCTAGGATTGCTATTTATAATTCAAGTATTGTGGCTATCTTCTATATCTTTAATTCTTGCATGTTAATTCTTTGTTTTAATTACTTCTCAATTATTATCAAGAAAGTTGATAGGAGTGTTGCTCCACCGATTCCTGTTGCCTCGAACAAAAGGATAATGTAGAGAAACTGCTAGTTCTCTTATGCTAGTTCTCTTATTATCTCCAAGACATCAACCATGATTAATTGCACCTATTGCAAATCTCTATCTCCTTCAATAAACTTCACCTATTAAAGTTAGTTCCTTGAATCATTCAGTATGTTGAGATTACATGTAATTAATTATATCTTGTGTTAAGTTGGTTAGCTAGATTAGTTAGTTATTAAGTAGTCCACGTGGCAGTCAAAGTTAGTTAGGTAGTTACTGATTCTAGATATTTTGCTTTGTGTATATATGTGCACACGAATTGTATCAGATACTCACTTCTCACAATTCAATGAAATGATTCCACAAAATATTCTCTCTAGTTCATGATTTCCACAACTGCTTTCTTCCGTCCCTCACCTTATCTTCAAGCTCCATTAATGGAGTCACTAAGTTTCTTTGTTTCATTCCCACTTCTCGACATGGTATCGGAGCCAAGCTCGATCTAATTTCATTCCGCATTGTTGAGATTCGTAAGTAATTGACGAATTTCTCATTTGTTTATGTTTTCTGGTAAAATTAGGGTTCATATTCATTTTTGTTGAGGAAATTGTGATTGATGATTGAATTAGCGGTTGTTTTTTCTGTTTAGATTGATATTATTCACTTAGCATCATAAATTTTTTGCTTAAGTTCCATCATTTCTTAGTGTGCGATACATCGATTGATAGTTTAGTCTCTCTTCTTAGCTCAAAGTCATAGCTCACAGTTAGCTGGGTTTTTTTCTTCTGGAATTTCTGGAAATTGTATATTCATTTTTTTCCCTTAGGATTGTTGAAACAAACATATTTTTTCTCATTTCTCAAATAATCATGATTGATCTTCCAAACACTATAACACAAATGAACAACACCGAGTCCTCCACCTCTGCAATTACTACTGCTGGTGTGGACATCACTAGTCCTCTATATATGCATCCATCTGAAATTGCAGGATCTACTTTGTTACCTATAATTTTCGATGGCACTGGTTATAGGTCGTGGAGAAGAGCTGTTCTTAGAGCTTTATCAGTCAAAAGTAAAACAGGTTTTATCAATGGCAAAATTAGAAAACCTGATTTAGAGGATCCTAATTACATATAA
Organism: Lycium ferocissimum; assembly: GCF_029784015.1. Taxonomy (NCBI): domain Eukaryota; kingdom Viridiplantae; phylum Streptophyta; class Magnoliopsida; order Solanales; family Solanaceae; genus Lycium; species Lycium ferocissimum. The sequence goes on from NW_026727694.1 coordinate 20,080, forward strand.
TGGGAGAGGTGTGATGACATGGTCACCTCGTGGATTTTGAACTCACTGTCCTCAGAATTAAGAGATAGTCTCCAATATGTTAATAATGCTAAGGAGTTATGGGAGGAACTAGAGGACAGGTATGATCAAACGAATGGTTGCAAGTTGTACCAGTTACAAAAAGAGATAAATGATCTAGTTCAAGGAACCTTGGATATCACTGGTTATTATAACAAAATGAAGAAACTGTGGGAGAAAATGAACACAATTGACACTAATGCTCAGTGCACCTGTGTGTGTACATGTGGTGGTAAGATCAAATTGGTCAAGGCTGAACAGGATAGGAGGCTCATACATTTTCTCATGGGATTGAATGAGATGTACACTGCCATAAGAGGAAACATTTTGATGTTGAATCCCCTTCCCAGCATGGCACAAGCTTTTTTTATACTGTTTCAAGAAGAGAAACAAAGGGAAATGAAGCCATCAAACCATAGTGCTTTAGAGTCAACCTCACTAAATGCATCTGGTTTTAAGACTGATTACAACTCCTATAAGGGAAATGCAGGTGCATCTAGTTCTGGTTCTAGTAGAAATGCATACAGAGGAGGTCCTAGTCCTAGTAATTTTTCTGGAGGTAGTAGAAATGTTAATCCTTACCCACAAGGCAGGTCAAATTTGTTTTGTGATTATTGCAAAAGAACTGGTCACACAAAAGAGAGGTGTTACAAGTTGCATGGTTATCCAAATAATTCCAAATTCACAAAAGGAAGGACCACTGGTGCTGCAGCTAATGTCCATTCTTCTGATGCCGAAGGCAGTCTGTATGAGGAGTTTTTTGAGTCTAGGAAACCAGTGAACTTGTCAAAAGAGCGATATGCACAGTTGCTGAACCTGTTGGGAACTCTTCAAGTTGGACATGGAAATGGGAATAGCACAGCTGAAGCAGATAACATGCTCAATGGTAGTGGTGCTGTGAATCTAGCAGGTATACTTGCTTGTTACTCTTCCATTAATGAAATTGATAATCTTTCTTGTAAATGTTCTAGACTAACTGCTGGCTCGTGGATCATACCTTCAGGAGAAACTCACCACATGACCTTTACCAAAACTAACCTCAGAAACATTAGACTTTTACCATATCCTTTCCTAGTGACTCTACCAAATGGCTATAAGGTTAAAGTAACTGAGATTGGGGATGTCTTTTTGAATCCATATTTAACATTGTATAAGGTTTTGTTTGTCCCTAGTTTCAAATTCAATTTTATTTCTGTTCACTGCTTGGCTTTGCAACTCAAAGGCATAGTTAGCTTTAATGTTTACTCTTGTTTGTTGCAGGGCCATTCTTTGAAGAGCCCTCTGGAACTTGGTAGAGCCAAGAATGGCTTATATTTCTTATGCCCAAGGTGTCACAATTGTTCTTTTCTTTCTGCTGGTAACAGTCTCAATGCTACATCTAATAGTTGTAATGTTTTCCTTCTATTAACTGTGATGGTGATAGGACTTCACTATCTTCTATTGTAAAACACTCACCACCATGTAATAAAGAAGTCTGTCCTGTGTTTGCTTCCAATTCTAATTCTACTTCTGCTAATTTTTCCTCTTTGTTTGCATCTCATTATAATGACATGGAACATTTATGACACACTAGACTAGGCCATGTACCTTTTGTAAAGATGAGGAGCATCCACACTATACCTGAAACCTTCTCCTCCAAACAACCTTTCACATGTACCATATGTCCCATGGCAAGGCAAACTAGAATGCCTTTCCAAGACAGTACCACTGCTTCTACCAAGATATTTGAACTTCTACATGTTGACCTATGGGGTCCTTATCATACACCCACACATGATGGATACCACTATTTTTTAACCATGGTAGATGATCATAGTAGATCTACCTGGACACAACTACTTAGATGCAAAATCAATGCTCTACAAACAGTGAAAGCTTTTGTCTCCCTAATAGAAACTCAATTTCATGTTCACCTAAAAACTATAAGATCTGACAATGGGCTGGAGTTTGTCAACACAGAAGCCACCAAATTCTTCCAAGAAAAAGGAATCATCCACCAAAAATCATGCCCTTATACACCCCAACAAAATGGGATTGTTGAAAGAAAACATAAATATATTATGGAAACAGCTAGAGCACTACTCTTCCAATCAAAACTACCTATGAGATATTGGGGTGAATGCATTCTAACAGCCACTTACATCATTAACAGGCTTCCAACCAAATCACATCCAGATAAAACACCATTTGAAATCCTTTACCAGAAGAAACCAACATATTCTCACCTTAGATCTTTTGGATGCCTATGTTTCCCAACTACTATGAAAACTCATAAGGACAAGTTTGAACCAAGAACAACTCCTCATATTTTTGTAGGATATCCCTTCAATACTAAAGGCTACAAGGTACTAGATTTGGTTACCAAGAAAGTTCATGTTTCTAGAGATGTAGTTTTTCATGAAAATGTATTTCCTTTTGTCACAGCACCTGCAGGTTCTAGTTTCAGCAATGTTTTACAATTGCTTGTTCATTCTACTGGTCTGCCAAGTGTTTTTGATGATGTATTAATGAATTAAAGTGTATCACTCCCATGTACTTCAGACCATATGCCAATCACTCCTAGTAATATCACACCAGCACATGAACACCAAGTTGATCCTGTAACATCCCCTATTGTTCCTGATACTAGCCATATTGATCCACTTCCTGCAACGCCTAGCACTAATACTGGTGTACCTACTAGTATTCAACTTCCACCAAATTCTAACCCTGCCCTTAGGAGAACCTCTAGACCACATCAAACACCTAACTATCTGAAAGAATATAATTACAGCCTTCCAAATTTACACTCTTACTCCCTTATCTCCACCATACACAACCATCATCATTTCTGCTTTACTACTACATTGTCCGAAAGTCGGCAGCTAGTTAAGACCATTTCCCATGAGAGTGAGCCTACTTCTTATGAAGAGGCAATTTTGAATCCTGCCTGGCAAATGACCATGCCACAAGAATTTGAAGCACTATATGCCAATGATACTTGGGAACTAGTGCCATCACCTGATGAAAAGAAAGAAATTGATTGTAAATGGGTGTACAAAATAAAGCATAAGGCAGATGGGAATATAGAGAGGTTTAAGTCCAGATTAGTGGTGAAGGGGTACACTCAACAAGCTGGGATTGATTACATTGAAACATTCTCACTAGTGGTCAAAATGACCACTGTGAGAACCTTGTTGTGTTTAGCAGTTAAACAAAAATATGACTTGTATCAGCTAGATGTAAATAATGCCTTCCTTCATGATGACTTACATGAGAAAGTATACATGTCCTTACCACAAGGACTCATGGTAAATGCTGGGAACATAGTCTGTAGACTAAAGAAGTCACTGTATGGTTTGAAACAAGCTAGCAGGCAGTGGTATGATAAGTTGGCAAGCTGCTTGTGCTCCAAAGGTTATGCACACTCAGACAGTGACTACTCATTGTTTTACAGAAAGAAGGGATCATCTTTGGTATTTGTTGCCATCTATGTGGATGACATTATCTTGACTGGTACAGATATAGAGGAAATTAGCTCACTCAAAGCCTTCTTACACAACCAGTTCAAAATCAAAGACCTTGGTAAGCTACGCTACTTCCTAGGATTGGAGATATTATATAGGGATGATGGAGTGTTGATCTCTCAGAGGAAATTTACTGCTGACTTATTGAAAGAGTTTGATTCTATGGACTACAAGGCAACCATATCCCCACTTGATTCCACATAAAAGTTGCAAGCCATAGAAGGTAAACTGTTATATCCCGCATCTTTGTACGTTGGGACATTCCGGACTAGTTGCGGAAAGCTAAGGACAAGAGGATTCTGGGATACGAAGTTGAGATTTTAACCACGACTTATTTCAAAGCATGAATTGTTATGATTTTATTGGCATGAGATATTATGGAATTTGGGGCTAAAAGTGGATTATGGAAAGTTAGACATCTCATGAAAAGTTTGGGGGCCAAAAGTTAATTTTTGGGAAAGTTGAAATTTCAAAAAAAAAAAAAAAAAGAGAAAATGAGGCCATGTGGCCGGCCACCTAAGGATTGGGCCATGTCCACATGGATGTCTTATATATGTGAATTAAGATGACTAATATTCCATGCTTCATCATTTCTATCTCTAGAAATTTCAAGAAAGTGGGAGAGAAAAACAACTAGGCCATTCGGCCATAGTGAACCAAGCAAGAGGAAGAGAGAAATTGATCAAAAAAAAATAATTTTCTCTAGCAATTCTACTCCTTAGAAGGTGCATAACGACGTGGTGGAGTCGTTGGAGTGGTAAAGACAAGCGTTGATTCAAAGTGCCAAGCATAGCCAACTTGAAGAATCAAGTGGAAGAGGTATGATTCAATCTCATTTTTCATATGTTATGAGTGATTTGTGTATGTTGTGAAGTATGAAAATGAATGAAAATCATGGAAATATGAAAGTTGAAGTTGTGGCCGTGTGGGTGTGTTTGGTCGTGTGTATGTGTGATGTTATGTAAGGGTGGTGAACTAATTGAATTCAACATGTTTGTGTGTTGTTGTAATGTGTAGAAAATGAATGAAATCCAAGAGATTGTGTATGTTGATATTGGGCCGTGACTAAGGGCCAATTGATGTGTAGTGGGTGAGCTAATGTTGTCTAGTATTTTGGTTGTCGTCGTTATGAATTTTATGGTGTAGAATGAAGTATAATGATCCAATTTGAAGATTAAAACCGTGTGGACTGATTTGAAGCTTTATGTGACCTTAATGTAGTTTCTTGAATTTGTAAGAATAATGTTGTTAAAGTGTGGTTCGGTGGTGTAGTTTATGAATTTGGAGGGAAAGGAACATGTTCGTGTGGTGTTGTTGGGTTGGAGAGGTTTTCGGGTAGAGTGATGCTTTTGTTGGAAAGTTTGAGTCATTGTGCAAGTTGTTTAAAGTGTTCTTGAATGTTATTTGGATGGTTTTGAATATGTGAAGTTGAATTGAAAATAATTGTCTTGTTGTCGAAATATGTGGAGAAGAATTTTAGCGATATAATGCGTTTGAATTGATTGTCAATGTTATTAAAATAGTTGTTGGTATTGTTGTTGAAGAATTGGCCGAGTGGAAATCTCGGGGTTGTTGTATTTACAAGGGAGGTGCTGCCCAATTTTCTGTAGAATTAAGAAATAATTTGGGATTGAATTTCTAAATACTTGTGGCTAATGGTTGATATTTATCGACGTCGTGTAGACTTTGGAGAGCCGAGGCCTGAGTTTGGATTAGCTAAGGAAGCAAGCGAGGTATGTAAGGCTTCCTCTTTCTTTCTTTGGCATGTCTTAGACGTAAGGTGAATATTATACGAACCTCGGGGAACTCCACTCTTAAGATCCGAGCTTGTATAGGTTTCTTCTTCGCTTCCTAAAGTTAATTCTCCTAATGTAGACAATCCAAAGTTCTTATGTTTTGATATGAATGAGTTCTAAATGTTCTAAAAAGAATTGTGTCCTTAAAGGAGTTTCGTAACTACGAACTCCCGTAACTTTCGTAGACGAGCTCGGATCGCCCCGAAACCTTCATAGGTGACTCCATAAGGCATAATATCCCCCAACTTTTATAGGCGGGCTCGGGCGGGACGGATGCCCGTCCGTGGGCCCACGATATTTTTTTTATGCTTAGACTTAACGATTTTCCGAAAAAGACTTAATGTAATTATCGTTTGAATCCCCAAGTATGATTACCTACTTATGTAACGGGTTTGAAATGAGAATTGCTATGTATATAATTCCGATATGAAGTTATGATCCTTAAGGTTCGGTTTGGTATGTGCCCGAGTGGCATTCGGAAGAAACGCGTTTGGACTATTGTATTAATTTGTAAGTAATGAATTGCTTTGATTAATTTATTAAGTTTTTGTAAATGTTTGCATTGCAAATGGTTATGGATATTCTGAATTGCATATAGATCCTACGATTCTGCTCGTGCACACTATTACTACTTCCTTCGCCGAGTCCCGGGCCGGTTACTAGCGTGTGCACAATTCGAAGTATGATGAGCTTCCGAAGTATGATGAGCGTCTGATATATGATATGATACGAAGAATGATGAGTTCTGAAATATGATATGATTCTGATTTATGATGATGTGATGGAGATATGGAGATCTGAAAACTTCCGAAGTATGATGAGTTGTGGCGCCCAAGGCAGGAGGGGCGACCACGTTCCGTCCGCCGGGTCCTATTATGGACCGCATAGGGTATATGGTTTGATAATGTGATGATCTGATAATATAATGAATGTGTTCTGATGATACGGTAATACGATGACTCTGTTTAATCTGATGATATGATAATATGATGATTCTGTTTAACGTGATGATATGATATATATACATGTATTCTGAAATATGATCTGTTGGTTTCAGAGCCGGTGGTGGGGCAAACCCAATGGTGGGGCAAACCCAGTGGCGAGGCACATTCTTTGGTTTGGCGAATCCCACATTGGTTTAGACGAATCCCACATTGGTTAGGCGAATCCCACGTCGGATAATGTCAGTTACTATGATATGTTCTATCTTAGATACATATGAGATAGAAATGTTCTTCAAGAGAAAGCTAAGTATTTTGAGCACTCTGATTTTTATATCTGTCTTCTGTACTTCCTATGCACTATTTGTATTACAGATGCACGTACTTCGGTATTCTGACTATCATGTTCATTTTTTGTACTCCTCATCTCGGTTATGATCTCGTTTCCTGTATTCCATGCTTTACATACTCAGTACATATTCCGCACTGACCCCCTTTCTTCGGGGGCTGCGTTTCATGCCGCGCAGGTACAGGTACACGTTCTGGTGATCCGTCGGTCTAGGGTATCTGTTCTGCTGTTTGGAGTGCTCCCCTTGATCCGGAGCCGACATTTGGTACAGACCTTTCTGTTTTGTATATATACTTATTCACGGGTACGGCGGGGCCCTGTCCCGTCATATGGTTCTGTTATGGCTCTTAGAGGTCTGTAGACATAACGTGTGGGTTGTGGGCGAGTTCTGTACAGTTGTGTTTGTATGGTTTGTGTTCATATGTTTTGATAGTCTTACCGGCTACATCCGTTATGTATATATGTGTATATGTATATCTATCTGTTAGCTTTGGGGCGGCGACTTACCTTCGCCTATGCTTATGCTATTATTAGTACGATTATGGTTGATAAGTACGTACGAGTGCCCAGCCCGGGCACTAGTCACGGCCTACGGGGTTGGGTCGTGACAGAAAGTGGTATCAGAGCGGTTCGTCCTCGGAATGTCTACAGACCGTGTCCGTGAGTCTTGTTTATGGTGTGAGCGGCCACACTTATAAACGGGAGGCTGCGGGGCATTTAGGAATCAATGACCTTTCTTGTCTTAGATCGTGCGATAGAGCTAGAGTCGGAAAGACCACACGACGCTTTCTTACGCGGTAGGTACAGTTGATAGAAGATGAAGAGATCGCTTCGATGATGGGGGTGCCCGATAAGGCCCCTAGAGTATCTTCGGGACCTCGGGCTTCGGGGCCCGGCGGGGAGGGCCCGGTTACTGTCGAGACGGACCCCCTCGAGAGGATCTGCTACGATCCCCCCGAGTATTTGACCCCCGGGGAGGAGGTAGGGCCTAGCGGGGAGGCCCTGGCTATTCGATTGAGGCGGTCCTTCGGAGGATCTGCGACGATCCTCGAGTCTGCGACCCCCGGTGAGGGAGGATCCCCGAAGGCAGCTACGATACGGATCCGTCCGAGTATGGGGCGGGGCACCGGGGAGAGGAGCTCCCAGGACATCATGCCGATCGCTCTATGGTGGAGCACTATGTTCCGCCGGCTTCCTCGGTGAGCGTTACGCCGTATTCTAGCCCTTTATCCGGTCATCGGTGAACCGGGAGTCGCCGGACTACCTATATCCCTCGGATTCGGACGAGGGGGATGACGAGGAGGAGCACCGCCCCCGATAGCCTACTAGATCGGGCCGGAGACCACTCGTCCACAGGTATATGAGTACTTATTGGAGATTGTTCTATATATGTGTATTCGCTGCATGATTGTTATTTAATAGCAGTAAGTAGAAATTTAAGGACCAATAATCGAGTATACAAATTGAGGCAATTAAGGTGTGTTTATTATTAAAAGTGAATCTGGAAGTCGAGGATGGAAGGTAGTCGTATTCGTAGGCGAAAAGTGAATACGGAGGATCGAGAGGGGTAAAACGGTAATTGCGTCACGAGGGCGTCCGAAAACCTGTCAGGACTTTACTTTACTCCAAATTACGTGACGAAGGTCATGCGGTGAAGAGAATGCGATTATACCGGCATTAAAGCATCGTATTCGACGAAGATTCAAAGTTAAGCGTCTTAGGGTGAGGGAAATTTCGGGGATGGGTGACCCGCAGGAAGTTTGAAAATTTTACAACTTGACCAAAAAGAAGCAAATGGGAAGCTAGAGTAGTCTAAAGGGACTTGGAATATACTGAGTAGACGAAAATTTTAAGAGGTCACGTAGAACGAGGCAGATTATACCGGTGAGGAAGAAGAAAATGTATCACGACTTTGGAATTGGAGTGAGCTCGAACAAGTGTTTGGAAATATTTTGTAAGTGAGACGATAGCGACTATATGTCTACATGTATGTATAATGTCTCATACATAGTTATCTTAGCGGATATGTGTATTCCGGCTACCCACAGGGCGATATAGAAAAGGCATTAAGCGGACAGAGTGACGAAGCTTAAATGAGAAACAGGATATTGGTGGCATAAATGTTATAAGGCAAGTTGATGTTGTTTTACCACAGGTTAAGTTTGGAAAGTTCGAATGCGACGATATGTGGGAAGGGAAGAAAGTGGGTAGATGGAAGGCTAGAGAATCAAAATATCAGAATCAAAATACCGCCGGATTGAAATTGGGAATATAGACCTAAGGCATAGTATAATCGGGTAATAGTATAAGTACACCCCTAAAGGGGGGAAGTGAGTGCGGAGGATGCAAGTGAAAAAAAAAAATGGAGACAATCGACACTACGATATCCTAGATAGGATGCTGGGGCTACGGTTAAAGCTTCCAGCCGAGGCGAGTCAATAAAATCCGAAAGCGGGCAAAGGAGGTTGAAGTTAGGAGGGTAGTTGAGATAGTACCGGGAATTAATCGTGGAAGATCTTAAATGATACGACCTTAGAAGGTGAATGCTTACAGGAGAGAATGAATACGACGAAGGGTTTGAATTAGAGATAAAGAAGTAACACGAGACAATGTGCCTAGAATGCTACAAGCGGAAAAAAGAAGGGGGAAGAAGAGATTACAAGACGAAATAAGCAAGGCAATCGGGACTGGCGGGCTACTAAGAGAGAGTAAATCTCACCAGTGGAAATGCTCGAAGACATCACCCATGAAAAGCGTAATGAAATTCGATGAAAGGAAAAGTTTAACTCGAAATGTATTGGACCTTATTGGATTATTCGTAGAGGAAGCAGGTTGGGTACCGAAGATGTCACGTGTGTTGAGGTACTGTGGCAGAGTAGCAACGGAAAGGTGAGGACTTGAATAGCTGAAAAGGAAATGGAGAAGAAGGAATAAGTGGTAGTTGAGACTGCGAACTATGGTAATAAAGGCAGCCCCCCGAGATCCTTATAAGACTTTGTAAGAGCAGTTGAACATTCGAGGACGAATGTTCTAAAGGGGGGAAGGATGTTATATCCCGCATCTTTGTACGTTGGGACATTCCGGACTAGTTGCGGAAAGCTAAGGACAAGAGGATTCTGGGATACGAAGTTGAGATTTTAACCACGACTTATTTCAAAGCATGAATTGTTATGATTTTATTGGCATGAGATATTATGGAATTTGGGGCTAAAAGTGGATTATGGAAAGTTAGACATCTCATGAAAAGTTTGAGGGCCAAAAGTTAATTTTTGGGAAAGTTGAAATTTCAAAAAAAAAGAAGAGAAAATGAGGCCATGTGGCCGGCCACCTAAGGAGTGGGCCATGGCCACATGGATGTCTTATATATGTGAATTAAGATGACTAATATTCCATGCTTCATCATTTCTATCTCTAGAAATTTCAAGAAAGTGGGAGAGAAAAACAACTAGGCCATTCGGCCATAGTGAACCAAGCAAGAGGAAGAGAGATATTGATCAAAAAAAAAAAAAATTTCTCTAGCAATTCTACTCCTTAGAAGGTGCATAACGACGTGGTGGAGTCGTTGGAGTGGTAAAGACAAGCGTTGATTCAAAGTGCCAAGCATAGCCAACTTGAAGAATCAAGTGGAAGAAGGTATGATTCAATCTCATTTTTCATATGTTATGAGTGATTTGTGTATGTTGTGAAGTATGAAAATGAATGAAAATCATGGAAATATGGAAGTTGAAGTTGTGGCCGTGTGGGTGTGTTTGGCCGTGTATATGTGTGATGTTATGTAAGGGTGGTGAACTAATTGAATTCAACATGTTTGTGTGTTGTTGTAATGTGTAGAAAATGAATGAAATCCATGAGATTGTGTATGTTGATATTGGGCCGTGACTAAGGGCCAATTGGTGTGTAGTGGGTGAGCTAATGTTGTCTAGTATTTTGGTTGTCGTCGTTATGAATTTTATGGTGTAGAATGAAGTATAATGATCCAATTTGAAGATTAAAACCGTGTGGACTGATTTGAAGCTTAATGTGACCTTAATGTATTTTCTTGAATTTGTAAGAATAATATTGTTAAAGTGTGGTTCGGTGGTGTAGTTTATGAATTTGGAGGGAAAGGAACATGTTCGTGTGGTGTTGTTGGGTTGGAGAGGTTTTCGGGTAGAGTGATGCTTTTGTTGGAAAGTTTGAGTCATTGTGCAAGTTGTTTAAAGTGTTCTTGAATGTTATTTGGATGGTTTTGAATATGTGAAGTTGAATTGAAAATAATTGTCTTGTTGTCGAAATATGTGGAGAAGAATTTTAGCGATATAATGCGTTTGAATTGATTGTCAATGTTATTAAAATAGTTGTTGAAGAATTGGCCGAGTGAAAATCTCGGGGTTGTTGTATTTACAGGGGAGGTGCTGCCTGATTTTCTGTAGAATTAAGAAATAATTTGGGATTGAATTTCTAAATACTTGTGGCTAATGGTTGATATTT
>NW_026727695.1:0-31944 GCF_029784015.1 Lycium ferocissimum
GATAAGGTACTACCTAATTGAGATTGGAACGACTAATAATACTAATTAATTATTGATTGAAGCAAGTGGAATGTGGTGTTATATCCCGTATTTTGCACATTGGGACAATCCGGGTTAACTACGATAAGTTAGGGTCAAGACTATTCCGGGATACGAAGTCGAGACTTTTAACCACGATCTTGTTTTACCACATAAGTTGCTTAAGATTTTGTGGCATGGAATATTAAGGTTAATTTTGGAAAGAAATTACTTTATGGAAAAGAAAATAAAAAAGAGAAGGCATGTGGCCGGCCACATGGATGTGGGCCATGGCCACATGGAAGCTTAGTATATGCAAATAAAAGGATGACTAAGTGATCATTTCATCATCTTCACCCTTAAGAAAAATTCAAGAAACTTGGAGAAGGGAAAACAAAGGCCATTCGGCCATGACCAAGGAAAATTGAAGTCCAAAAATTGGCCACAAAAAAATATTTTCTTATAGTTTCTCTACTAATTGGAAGGTCCTCTACGACGTGGAGTGGTCATTGGAACAAGCAAACCATTCGTTTTTGCAAAGCATCAATTCTAGCCGAGTGAAGGGGAGAGTGAAGAAGGTAAGGTTTAATCTTCTCTTTTATATGTTACGGATGGTTTGTGGATGTTGTAGTATGTAGAAGTGAAGGAAAATCATGAAAATATGGATGTTGATGTTGAACCGTGTGTGTGGGTGTTTGGCCGTGTGCATGTAGTGGTGTGTTGGAGTGATGAATTAATTGTATTTAGCGTGTTTAGTTGTTGTAGTGTGTTGAAATGGATGAGAATCATCAATATATGTGTGTATGGTGGTGGCCGAATATAGGTCATGTTGTGTGTGACAAAGAATGAATCAATTCTATTTAGTATTTTGATTGTTGTCGTTGTAGATTCCATGTTGATAATAAGGATTTAATGACTCAAGTTGAAGTTGTAATTGATATAGGACGCTTTACAAGTTAATGTGATTTTTATGTAATTTTTACTTTTATGGGAATGACATTGTTAATGTACGGATTGATGGTGTAATTCATGAATTCGGAAGAGAGGAATGTGTTGGTAATGTTGCTCTCGGGTTTGGTAATGATTTTGGGTAAGTTAGAGTGTTGGTTGGGTTGTTTGAAATATTGTGTGAATTGTTTAAAGAGTTCTTGAATGTTGTTTGAATGGTTTTGGATTAGTAATTGAACGCATGAGCATTGGTGTTAGTTTAATATATGTGGTTGGATTGATGTAAATGGAATGTTGTTGAACAATGTAGAAAAGAGCTACCAACGTTAGAATGCGTTTTGAATTGATTATTGACGTTGCTAGTTTGGTTGTTGGTATTGTTGTTAATGAATTTGGCCGAGTTGAATTCTCGGGGTTGTTGCATTTACAGGAGAAATGCTGCCCAAATTTCTGTAGAATTAAGTGCTAGTTTGGAATTGCATGTCTAAATGCCTATTGCTAATGTTAGATATCCATTGACGTTGTGCAGATTTTGGGGAGCCCGAGGTTTGAGTTTGGGTTAGCTTCGAGTGCGGACGAGGTATGTAAAGCTTAACCCTCTGTTCTTTTGGCGTGTCTCAGTTATAAGTAGGCTATGATACGAGCCTCGGGGTAACTCTATTCTTGCGATCCGAGTATGTCTACGATTCTTATTCACTCCTTGATATCTGTACTCTTAGTGTAGTCGAGCCACGGTCTATATGTCTTTTGTATGATTGGATTCAATGTTGCATAAAGAATTTCGTTCCTAAAAGATTCTATGTTTAATAATGGCCGTAACTTTCGTAGACAGAATCGGATCGCCTCGATATGTTCGTAGAAGTTTCCGTAGCATATGATGACTCTAATTTCCATAGGCGGGCTAGGATTGGGTTGACGCTCGTCCGTGGGTCCCACGACTTTCCTTTGTATAGTTCTAACGGCTTTTTTTGAAAGAACTTAATATGTTTATCGTCCCGACCTCCGAGTATGATTACTTACTTATTTGCCGAGTCTGAAATAAGGATTGTTATGCATTGGATTCCGATACGTAGCTATGATTTCTAAAGTTCTATTTGATATGTTCTCGAGTGACATTCGGAAGAAACCTGATTTGACTATTTTCTTGGCTTATAAATGATAGTTCATTTTGATTATTCGATTGGGACTTTGTAAATGTTTTGCATTGCATATAGTCTTCCACGACTCTGCTCGTTCACCCTATTGTTACTTCCTTCGCCGAGTCCTGGGCTGGCATGTTATCGTGCGCACTATGCTATATTCCGAAGTATGATGAGATTCTGAAGTATGATGTGATTCTGAAGTATGATGTGATTCTGACGTATGATGTGATACGGAGTATGATGTGTTCGGAGATATACAATATTTCGAAGTATGATGACTTATGGCGCCCGAGATAGGAGGGGCGACCATGTTCCGTCCGCCGGGTCCCATTATGGACCGCATATGATATATGTTTTTGACATGCATGATTTATGTTCAGGAGTAAGCATTCTGGCATTCTGATTATTTATATTTGAAGCATTTTGACATTCTGACTATTATACTTACTTCTGTATTTAGTATGTATGATTTGTACTTTAGATGCAAGCATGTTGGCATTCTGGTTATTATGTTCACTCTCTGTACTCCTTACTTCGGTTATGATCCTGTTCACCGTGCTCTTGCTTTGCATACTCAGTACATATTTCGTACTGACCCCCTTTCTTCGGGGGCTGCGTTTCATGCCCGTAGGTACAGACGCCCGATTTGGTGATCCGCCCGTCTAGGATACCCACTCAGCTATTTTGGAGCGCTCCCTTGTCTGGAGCCCACATTTTGGTACAGATTCCTTCATTGTATATATGTACATTTATTCAGGGGTACGGCGGGGCCCTGTCCCGTCATATGATTCTGTTGTTACTCTTAGAGGTCTGTAGACATATATGTGGGTTGTGATTAGTTACCGTCCGGTTGTGTTCGTTTGATTTGTATTTGGGCGGCCCATCCGCCGTGGCAGCCTTGTCGGCTGCGTGTATGCATGCTTCGATATGTTATGTATATTAAGCCTTCATAAAACACGCGCGGTGTATATGTTTGTATGCGACGAGGTTTGAAACCACGTATGATCTTTATATATGTATAAGTTGTTTGTATGCCGATTCTGGTTTGTGAGTGTGTATGGGTGCCAGCTCAGGCAGTAGTCATGGCCTACGGGGTCTGGGTCGTGACAGAAGTGGTATCAGAGCGGTTCGTCCTCGGAGTGTCTACAGACCGTGTCTAGTAGAGTCTTATTTATCGGTGTGTTATGCACCACACCTATAAACAGGAGGCTACAGGACATTTAGGTTGTTATCTTTCCTTCTGATCTTAGATCGTGCGATAGAGCTGTCTTATCAAGATGACCCCTCCCTAACGACTTGCTATCTTTTCGAGGCGATGCCTCCGAGAGGCCACTGCCCCGAAGGGCAAGTCTCTTTGTTGGGGGTAGACTAGCCGAGGCCGAAGAGTTACCGGGGCCCGTCGAGCAAAGAGTCCGAGGGTTGTGCCCCCGACAGCCAGTTCTGCTACGCCGCCACTACCAGAGGATCAGGGGGCGGCTCCACCTCCAGCTCCCCAGCCAGGGGCGGAGGATAGGGCCATGCGAGAGGCGGTCCAGCTGTTGACCAGATTGGTGGCGGGGCAGGTTCACAGGCACGGAGTAAGGGATGATCATGCGGATAGACATGACAGTCAGAGGGCCCGTGATTTCTTGACTTGTAATCCTCCAGAGTTCTTCGGTTCAAAGCCCGTGGAGGATCCCCAGGAGTTCATTCGGCAGATGCGGCGTACGTTGCGGTTGATTAAGGCTTCGGGCGAGTTGTCGAGTTGGCGTCATATCGGTTGTATGATGTAGCAGCTAATTGGTACGAGTCCTGAGAGTTGTCAAGAGGTGAGGGTGCCCCTCCAGCAGTGTGGGACGAGTTTGTGAGGGCCTTTCTTGGCCACTTTCTGCCTCCAGAGATGCGGCGAGCCAGAGTTGATAGATTCCTGAATTTGAGCGGGATGGCGAGGGTGTTCGGGAGTATAGCCTAGAGTTTGACTCATTGGCTAGGTACGCCCTGCTATTGTGGGCCGATATGGACGATAGGATGCACCGATATGTGATGGGGGTAACACCGGATCGGTATTTGGTTGATAGTTGCACGATAATGGCTTCTCGGCCGGTATGGATATTGCTCGGGTGCGGGCCTATGCATGGGATGGAGGATCGGCACGAGAGGGCATCGGCCGACGAGAGATTATGATGGGAGCCGGCCAAGAGAGAGCTAGATCGGCCCAACACCGGGGTGTCCGGGGCGGCGGCCTCGGCGGCGGTATGGTAGATATCCTTCCCGGCCAGCCCAGAGTACACCTCCATGGTTCACGGATAGGAGACCGGATAGTACAGGATATTCAGGAGCGTGTCAGAGCTCCAGGGCTTCGGGTTCACAGGTGGACCGAGGTTCCGGTCAGTTGAGGCCACCCATACCTCGGTGTTCTTACTGTGGGGGGCACCATCCGGGAGAGTGTTATCGTGCTACGGGTGCTTGTTTCGCTTGTGGCCGCTAAGGCCATGTTATAAGAGAGTGTCCGTACAGAGGTGGTTCGGGTGCTGCGGCTCGCCCTTCGAGTCATTTCTTTGGTTCATCTTCTCCTTCTGTAGCTATGCGCCCTACGGAGCGGGGTATGTCAGCACCAGCAGGCCGCGGTAGGGGTCGTGGCGGAGCTTCTGGTTCTAGCGGTCCCTCGAACCGCATATATGCTTTGACTAGCCAACAGGATCAGGAGGCGTCACCAGATGCGGCTACAGGTATATGAATCCTTATTGGAATTTATATTTTTATGTATGTGTATTGTTGTATGATTGTTACTTGATAACGTAAGCAGAAACTCAAAAGTCAATAGCTAAGTATTTATAAGTCACGGCGAATAAGGTGTGTTCACTACCATTGCGGATCTGGAAGTGTAGGACGGGAAATAGTTATACCCATAGTTGAGCGTCCGAATGTTGAGGATTGAAAAAGGACAGGGTAAAATAGTGATTGTGGAATCAGAAGAGTAAGAAAACCCTTTCTAATTCGGAGGGAGGTGTGCTATAGGAGCGTTCTGGAATCTGTTAAGACTTCAATTTACTCCAGATTATGTGATGGAGGTCATACGGTGAGATGGACGCGATCATACTGGTATTAAAGCATCGTATTTCATCGGGGTTCCG
The DNA here is from genome assembly GCF_029784015.1 of Lycium ferocissimum. Classification (NCBI taxonomy): domain Eukaryota; kingdom Viridiplantae; phylum Streptophyta; class Magnoliopsida; order Solanales; family Solanaceae; genus Lycium; species Lycium ferocissimum. The sequence goes on from NW_026727695.1 coordinate 5,222, forward strand.
AGGTTAAGCGTCTTTGGAGTGAGAGAAATTGTCACGACCCAATCCCGTAGGCCGCGACTAGTGCCCGAGCAGGGCACCCAAACGCAATAATTAGTCCGAATCACACACAGATAGCTTAAACGGACGCAATTATCAAACGCTGTCTCAGATTATATCAAACTGTCGCAAACACATCTCAAACACAACCATATATATATCAGAAGCCGGCAAGGCTATCAAATGGCGCATCGGCCCAAAACATATATAAATGCAAGCCGACGAGGCTGCCACGGCGAATGGGATCGCCCAGAACATATACCATACAAACACAACTGTACAAAATGGGCATAACCCACATACATATCCACAGACCTCTAAAAAGACAAACAGAATCATATGACGGGACAGGGCCCCGCCGTACCCCTGAACCAATATATACAAATGCAACGAACGAATATATACCAAAATGTGGCTCCGGAATAAGGGGAGCACTCCAAACAGCAGAAGAGGGTGTCCTAAAGCGGTGGATCACCAAGCGTGCGTCGTACCGCGGGCATGAAACGCGACCCCGAAGAAAGGGGTCGGATACGAAATATGTGCGAGTATGCAAAGCAGAAAATATAGTATACAAATCTGAGTCGTAATCGAAATAGAGATACAGAAAGTAAATGCATTTCCATAGTATCAAAATGTTTACTGTCAAAATACAAATCATGCATAAGGCTCAGAAATATGGTCGCCCGCCCGTCGATGGCGCCATAACACGAAGATAACACCGAGAAAGTATCAAATCTCCGTATCCTCACACATCATAACACAAAGATAAATCCATACACGGCATAACACCAAATATAAGCGTAGAAACCGGCCCTCGAGCGAGGGCTCGGTGAACCATAAACACAAGATAACACCGGAGCATAACAAAGTGCGCACGACAACGAAGCGGCCGGGACTCGGCGAAAGATACAACGAGAATGCACGAACGAGTCATGAGTAACCATATGCATAAAATCATTATCTTAGACTCAAATGATAAGTAAAATGACCATACTTAGAAATCGGAGTAATAACCAAATCAGATTCTTTCAAAAGTCGTCAGGATTACAAAAAGAAGAGTCGCGGGACCCACGGACGGGTGTTGACCCGAGTCGGGCCCGCCTATGAAAAACATACTCATCATACATCATACAATCACCTACGAGCATATCGAGGCAATCCGAGCCTTTCTGTGAAAGATACGGGCGTTCGTAGTTACGGAATTCTTTAAAAGCCAAACTTTTATGCAAAAGTTGAAAATCAAATATTTCAAAATATAAAGGCCAATATTTCATCATATCAACATACGAATTCCAAGAAACGAATAAGAGTCATAAACATGCTCGGATTGCGAGAATCGAATTTCCTCGAAGCTCGTGTCATAGCCTACTTGAAGCTAAGGCATGCCAAAAGAAGAAAGAATTGGGCTTTACATACCTCGTACGCACTCAACGCTAGCTTAAACTCAAGATAAATCCAACCTACGTCTCGGGCTGCCCAAGGTCTACAAACAAGTCATAATATGCTAAACATTAGCTAGAGACATTTGGGCATTTAATTCCAATTTAGCCCTTAATTCTACAGAAATTTGGGCAGCATTTCCCCTGTAAATAGGCCAACCCCGAGAATTTAACTCGGCCAAATCAACAACAACAACAACAACAACCAACCTAGCAACAACAATAAGCAATCCGAAAGGCAATATGACATCAATAACTCTCTTTTACATCATTCAACGACTTTCAATATATATTCGATTCAACGACTTACGTTCAAGCCAACATCAACGCTTATACATTCAAATACCAATCCGAATCCATATCAACAACATTCAAGAACATTTCAAACAGTTCATACAATATTTCCAACAATCCAACAAGGCTCCAATTTGCCCGAAAACTGTCCCCAAACCCGAGACACAACTATAGCCCATTTCTAGCTTCCGAATCATGATTTGTATCAACAATCCACACTATAACGATATCATTCTTATAAATATACAAATTACATCAAATGTAAAATAACCTCCAAATCAGTCCGCAACAATTACAACATCAATTTGAGTCATTAAACTCTCATTCTCATCATGGAATTCATAACGACAACAACTAAAACATTAAGCGATATTAATTCATTATTTGTCACACATGGGAGGTTACATTCGGCCAACATACCAACATGCACATATTGATAATTCTCATTCATTTCTTCATACTACAACAATTAACATACTACATAGAACTTAACTCATCACTTAATCACAACATACACATCACACGGCCAAACACCATATACACGACCTCAATTCCAACTTACTATATTTCATGATATTCATCCATTTTAACATACTATAACATGCATAAAACCTTTATAACATACAAAACATGATCAATTCTTACCTTTGTTCTTCAACGCCACAATTTGCCTAGGGTTTGCAATTGACACAACGAATGGTCGGATGACCCGAACAACACTTCCACGTTACTTAGGGACCTCAAATTAGTGGCTTTGCATCAACAAAATAATTTTGGAATGGCTTGAATTGAAGTTGGTTTTTCCCTCCTCTTGGCCGAGAGCCTCTTTTTCTCTTCAACTTCTTGCTCTCTTTTTTTCTAAGTGTTGGATGAGATGAATGAATTGGTAGTCATCTTTTAAGCTAGTATAAGACTTATACAGGTGTTCCTTGTCCCACACAAGTGTTGGACCAATTAAAATTGTCCACAAATTGTGTGGGCCAACCACCACTCCACACGGCCACCACAAGGAAAAAATGCATGATTTTCAACTTCCATAAATTCCAATTTTGGTCCCAAATTTTCCTAATTGTTACATACCAACAAATTCATGAACAATTTATGTCTCAAAATAAAATCGAAGGTCAAAAGTCTCGACTTTGCATCCCGGAATGGTTTTGTCTCTAACTTATCATAGTTAATCCGGATTGTTCCAATGTACAAAATACGGGATATAACATCCTCCCCCCTTTAGAACATTCGTCCTCGAATGTTAGATTAATCTTACGGGGTCTTATAAGCATTCGGGGGAGTTTCTTTTTCAACAATCACACACACAATTCATTCATCAAACAACATAGTCAAGTAAAGAATTCGGATTACCTGTAGGCACTGGAAACAAGTGAGGATACTTCTTCTTCATCTGCTCCTCAGCTTCCCAGGTCATTTCTTCCCGATTATTGTTTCGCCATAGCACTTTAACAGAAGCCACATCTTTATTCCGCAACTTTCTTACCTGACGATCCAATATGGCTATAGGCTGCTCCTCATAAGATAGCTCCTCCGTGACCTGGATATCATCTACAGGAAATATTCTGGAAGGGTCACCAATACATTTACGAAGCATAGAAACATGGAATACCGGATGTACTGCTCCCAAATCAGCTGGCAGATCTAACTCATAGGCAACCTTGCCTATTTTACGAATAATCTGATAAGGCCCAATATATCTCGGACTGAGCTTTCCTTTCTTGCCAAATCTCATAACCCCTTTCATAGGTGACACTTTCAGGAATACCCAATCGCCAATCTGAAACTCTAAATGTCGACGGCGATTATCTGCATATGATTTCTGTCGACTCTGAGCCGCTAACAACCGCTCCCGAATGAGTTTCACCTTATCCACTGCCTGCTGGACCACATCTGGGCCAATCAACTCAGTCTCCCCAACATCAAACCAACCGATCGGTGACCTACACTTTCTGCCATACAACGCCTCGTACGGTGCCATCTGAATACTGGAGTGGTAGCTGTTATTATAAGCAAATTTAACAAGCGGCAAATGATCATCCCAGCTACCTCTGAAATCAATAACACAGGCCCGCAACATATCTTCCAGCGTCTGGATAGTGCGCTCGGCCTGTCCGTCAGACTGAGGATGAAATGCTGTACTGAGACTCACCTGGGTCCCCAATCCTTCCTGAAAGGATCTCCAGAAATTAGCTGTAAACTGGGCACCTCTATCGGAGATAATAGATATGGGAACTCCATGAAGTCGCACAATCTCCTTAATATAAAGCCTGGCATAATCCTCAGCTGAGTAGGTAGTCCGGACCGGAAGAAAATGGGCTGATTTCGTCAGCCGATCAACAATAACCCAAATGGAATCATACCTCCGTGGAGTGCGAGGTAAGCCGGTAATAAAGTCCATATTAATGATTTCCCACTTCCACGACGGTATCTCCATCTCCTGCAATAATCCAACCTGGCTCTGATACCACTTCTGTCACGACCCAATCCCGTAGGCCGCGACAAGTGCCCGAGCTGGGCACCCAAACACAATCATTAGTCCGAATCACACACAGATAGCTTATACGGACGCAATTATCAAACGCTGTCTCAGATTATATCAAACTGTCGCAAATACATCTCAAACACAACCATATATATATCGAAGCTTGGAGAAAGGCTATCAAATGGCGCATCGGCCCAAAATATATATAAATGCAAGCCGACGAGGGCTTACCGCGAACGGGATCGCCGGAACATATACCATACAAACACAACTATACGAATGGGCATAACCCACATACATGTCCACGGACCTCTAAACGGACAAACGAAAATCATATGACGGGACGGGGCCCCCACCGTACCCCCGAACCAATATATACAAATGCAACGAACGAATATATATAAAATGTGGCTCCGGAATAAGGGAGCACTCCAAACGACGAAGAGGGTGTCCTAAATCGGTGGATCACCAAACGTAAATCGTACACTGCGGGCATGAAACGTTAGGCTCGAAGAAAGGGGTCGGTACGAAATATGTGCGAGTATGCAAAGAAAATATAGTATACAAATGCGAGTCGTAATCGAAATAGAGATACAGTAAATGCATTTCCATAATATCAAAATGTTTCTTTGTCAAAATACAAATCATGCATAAGGCTCAGAAATATGGTCGCCCGCCCGTCGATGGCGCCATAACACAGCATAACACCAGAAAGTTTCAAATCTCCGTATCCCTGTCACACATCATAACACAGCATAACTCCATACACAGCATAACACCAAATATAAGCGGAAACCGGCCCTCGAGCGAGGGGCTCGGTGAACCATAAACACAGCATGACACCGGAGCATAACAAAGTGCGCACGACAACAGAACCGGCCCGGGACTCGGCGAAAGATACAACATAATGCACGAACAGAGTCGTGAGTAACCATATGCATAAAATCATTATCTTAGACTCAAATGATAAGTAAAATGACCATACTTAGAAATCAGAGTAATAACCAAATCAGATTCTTTCAAAAGTCGTCAGGATTACAAAAAGAAGAGTCGCGGGACCCACGGACGGGTGTTGACCCAAGTCGGGCCTGCCTATGAAAAACATACTCATCATACATCATACAATCACCTACGAGCATATCGAGGCAATCCGAGCCTTTCTGTGAAAGATACGGGCGTTCGTAGTTACGGAATTCTTTAAAAGCCAAACTTTTATGCAAAAGTTGAAAATCAAATATTTCAAAATATAAAGGCCAATATTTCATCATATCAACATACGAATTCCAAGAAATGAATAAAAGTCATAAACATGCTCGGATTGCGAGAATCGAATTTCCTCGAAGCTCGTGTCATAGCCTACTTGAAGCTAAGGCATGCCAAAGAAGAAAGAATTGGGCTTTACATACTCGTACGCACTCAACGCTAGCTCAAACTCAAGATAAATCCAACCTACGTCTCGGTTTGCCCAAGGTCTACAAACAAGTCATAATATGCCAAACATTAGCTAGAGACATTTGGGCATTTAATTCCAATTTAGCCCTTAATTCTACATAAATTTGGGTAGCATTTCCCCTGTAAATAGGCCAACCCCGAGAATTTAACTCGGCCAAATCAACAACAACAACAACAACAACCAACCTAGCAACAATAATAAGCAATCCGAAAGGCAATATGACATCAATAACTCTCTTTTACATCATTCAACGACTTTCAATATATATTCGATTCAACGACTTACGTTCAAGCCAACATCAACGCTTATACATTCAAATACCAATCCGAATCCATATCAACAACATTCAAGAACATTTCAAACAGTTCATACAATATTTCCAACAATCCAACAAGGCTCCAATTTGCCCGAAAACTGTCCCCAAACCCGAGACACAACTATAGCCCATTTCTAGCTTCCGAATCATGATTTGTATCAACAATCCACACTATAACGATATCATTCTCATAAATATACAAATTACATCAAATGTACAATAACCTCCAAATCAGTCTGCAACAATTACAACATCAATTTGAGTCATTAAACTCTCATTCTCATCATGGAATTCATAACGACAACAACTAAAACATTAAGCGATATTAATTCATTCTTTGTCACACATGGGAGGTTACATTCGTCAACATACCAACATGCACATATTGATAATGCTCATTCATTTCTTCACACTACAACAATTAACATACTACATAGAACTTAACTCATCACTTAATCACAACATACACATCACACGGCCAAACCCCATATACACGACCTCAATTCCAACTTACTATATTTCATGATATTCATCCATTTTAACATACTATAACATGTATACAACCTTTATAACATACAAAACATGATCAATTCTTACCTTTCTTCTTCAACTCCACAATTTGCCTAGGGTTTGCAATTGACACAACGAATGGTTGGATGACCCGAACAACACTTCCACGTTACTTAGGGACCTCAAATTAGTGGCTTTGCATCAACAAAATAATTTTGGAATGGCTTGAATTGAAGTTGGTTTTTCCCTCCTCTTGGCCGAGAGCCTCTTTTTCTCTTCAACTTCTTGCTCTTTTTTTTTTCTAAGTGTTGGATGAGATGAATGAATTGGTAGTCATCTTTTAAGCTAGTATAAGACTTATACATGTGTCCCTTGGCCCACACAAGTGTTGGACCAATTGAAATTGTCCACAAATTGTGTGGGCCAACCACCACACCACACGGCCACAACAAGGAAAAAAATGCATGATTTTCAACTCCCATAAATTCCAATTTTGGTCTCAAATTTTCCTAATTGTTCCATACCAACAAATTCATGAACAACTTATGTCTCAAAAATAAAATCGAAGGTCAAAAGTCTCGACTTTGCATCCCGGAATGGTTTTGTCTCTAACTTGTCATAGTTAAATCGGATGGTCCCAATGTACAAAATACGGGATATAACATCCTCCCCCTTTAGAACATTCGTCCTCGAATGTTAGATTAATATTACGGGGTCTTATAAGCATTCGGGGGAGTTTCTTTTTTTTAACAATCACACACACAATTCATTCATCAAACAACATAGTCAAGTAAAAATTTGGATTACCTGTAGGCACTGGAAACAAGTGAGGATACTTCTTCTTCATCTGCTCCTCAGCTTCCCAGGTCATTGCTTCCCGATTATTGTTTCGCCATAGCACTTTAACAGAAGCCACATCTTTATTCCGCAACTTTCTTACCTGACGATCCAATATGGCTATAGGCTGCTCCTCATAAGATAGCTCCTTCGTGACACTCGGATATCATCTACGTGAAATATTCGAAAAGGGTCACCAATACATTTACGAAGCATCGAAACATGGAATACCGGATGTCTTGCTCCCAAATCGGTGGCAGATCTAACTCATAGGCAACCTTGCCTATTTTACGAATAATCTGATAAGGCCCAATATATCTCGGACTGAGCTTTCCTTTCTTGCCAAATCTCATAACCCCTTTCATAGGTGACACTTTCAGGAATACCCAATCGCCATACGGGGAAACTCTAAATGTCGACGGCGATTATGCATGATTTCTATCGACTACGAGCCGCTAACAATCGCTCCCGAATGAGTTTGACCTTATCCACTTTGCCGGACCACATCCGGGCCAATCAACTCGGTCTCCCAACATCAAACCAACCGATCGGTGACCTACACTTTACGCCATACAACGCCTCGTACGGTGCCATCGAATGCGGAGTGGTAGTTTGTTATTATAAGCAAATTTAACAAGCCGCAGATGATCATCCCGGCTACCTGCGAAATCAATAACACGGGCCCGCAACATATCTTCCGCGTCGGATAGTGCGCTCGGCTTCGTCCGTCGACGAGGATGAAATGTTGTGCGAGACTCGCGAGGGTCCCCAATCCTTCCTGAAAGGATCTCCAGAAATTAGCTATAAACCGGGCACCTCTATCGGAGATAATAGATATGGGAACTCTATGAAGTCGCACAATCTCCTTAATATAAATCCTGGCATAATCCTTAGCTGAGTAGGTAGTCCGGACCGGAAGAAAATGGGCTGATTTCATCAGCCGATCAACAATAACCCAAATGGAATCATACCTTCGCGGAGTGCGAGGTAAGCCGGTAATAAAGTCCATATTAATGATTTCCCACTTCCACGACGGTATCTCCATCTCCTGTAATAATCCAACTTTGGCTCGATACCACTACATCACGACCCAACCCCGTAGGCCGCGACTAGTGCCCGAGCTGGGCACCCAAACACAATCATTAGTCCGAATCACACACAGATAGCTTATACGGACGCAATTATCAAACGCTGTCTCAGATTATATCAAACTGTCGCAAACACATCTCAAACACAACCATATATATATCAGAAGCCGGAAAGGCTATCAAATGGCGCATCGGCCCAAAATATATATAAATGCAAGCCGACGAGGCTGCCACGGCGAATGGGATCGCCCAGAACATATACCATACAAACACGAGCGTACGGAATGGGCATAACCCACATACATGTCCACGGACCTCTAAACGGACAAAAACGAATCATATGACGGGACGGGGGCCCGCCGTACCCCCCGAACCAATATATACAAATGCAACGAACGAATATATACCAAAATGTGGCTCGGAATAAGGGGAGCACTCCAAACAGCGACGGAAGAGGGTGTCCCTAAAGCGGTGGATCACCAAGCGTGCGTCTTTACTGCGGGCATGAAACGCGACCCCCGAAGAAAGGGGTCGATGCGAAATATGCGAGTATGCAAAGCGAGAAAATATAGTATACAAATACGAGTCGTAATCGAAATAGAGATACAGAAAGTAAATGCATTTCCATAGTATCAAAATGTTTCTTGTCAAAATACAAATCATGCATAAGGCTCGAAATATGGTCGCCGCCGTCGATGGCGCCATAACACAAAGATAACACCGAAAGTTTCAAATCTCCGTATCCCTGTCACACATCATAACACAGAATAAATCCATACACAGCATAACACCAAATATAAGCGGAAACCGGCCCTCGAGCGAGGGGCTCGGTGAACCATAAACACAGCATAACATCAGAGCATAACAAAGTGCGCACGACAACAGAACCGGCCCGGGACTCGGCGAAAGATACAGCATAATGCACGAACAGAGTCGTGAGTAACCATATGCATAAAATCATTATCTTAGACTCAAATGATAAGTAAAATGACCATACTTAGAAATCGAGTAATAACCAAATCAGATTCTTTCAAAAGTCGTCAGGATTACAAAAAGAAGAGTCGCGGGACCCACGGACGGGTGTTGACCCAAGTCGGGCCTGCCTATGAAAAACATACTCATCATACATCATACAATCACCTACGAGCATATCGAGGCAATCCGAGCCTTTTGTGGAAAGATACGGGCGTTCGTAGTTACGGAATTCTTTAAAAGCCAAACTTTTATGCAAAAGTTGAAAATCAAATATTTCAAAATATAAAGGCCAATATTTCATCATATCAACATACGAATTCCAAGAAATGAATAAGAGTCATAAACATGCTCGAATTGCGAGAATCGAATTTCCTCGAAGCTCGTGTCATAGCCTACTTGAAGCTAAGGCATGCCAAAAGAAGAAAGGATTGGGCTTTACATACCTCGTATGCACTCAACGCTGGCTCAAACTCAAGATAAATCCAACCTACGTCTCGGGCTGTCCAAGGTCTACAAACAAGTCATAATATGCCAAACATTAGCTAGAGACATTTGGGCATTTAATTCCAATTTAGCCCTTAATTCTACATAAATTTGGGTAGCATTTCCCCTGTAAATAGGCCAACCCCGAGAATTTAACTCGGCCAAATCAACAACAACAACAACAACAACCAACCTAACAACAAAAATAAGCAATCCGAAAGGCAATATGACATCAATAACTCTCTTTTACATCATTCAACGACTTTCAATATATATTCGATTCAACGACTTACGTTCAAGCCAACATCAATGCTTATACATTCAAATACCAATCCGAATCCATATCAACAACATTCAAGAACATTTCAAACAGCTCATACAATATTTCCAACAATCCAACAAGGCTCCAATTTGCCCGAAAAGCTTGTCCCCAAACCCGAGACACAACTATAGCCCATTTCTAGCTTCCGAATCATGATTTGTATCAACAATCCACACTATAACGATATCATTCTCATAAATATACAAATTACATCAAATGTACAATAACCTCCAAATCGATCTGCAACAATTACAACATCAATTTGAGTCATTAAACTCTCATTCTCATCATGGAATTCATAACGACAACAACTAAAACATTAAGCGATATTAATTCATTCTTTGTCACACATGGGAGGTTACATTCGGCCAACATACCAACATGCACATATTGATAATTCTCATTCATTTCTTCACACTACAACAATTAACATACTACATAGAACTTAACTCATCACTTAATCACAACATACACATCACACGGCCAAACCCCATATACACGACCTCAATTCCAACTTACTATATTTCATGATATTCATCCATTTTAACATACTATAACATGTATACAACCTTTATAACATACAAAACATGATCAATTCTTACCTTTCTTCTTCAACTCCACAATTTGCCTAGGGTTTGCAATCGACACAACGAATGGTTGGATGACCCGAACAACACTTCCACGTTACTTAGGGACCTCAAATTAGTGTCTTTGCATCAACAAAATAATTTTGGAATGGCTTGAATTGAAGTTGGTTTTTCCCTCCACTTGGCCGAGAGCCTTTTTTTCTCTTCAACTTCTTGCTCTTTTTTTTTTCTAAGTGTTGGATGAGATGAATGAATTGGTAGTCATCTTTTAAGCTAGTATAAGACTTATACATGTGTCCCTTGGCCCACACAAGTGTTGGACCAATTAAAATTATCCACAAATTGTGTGGGCCAACCACCACACCACACGGCCACAACAAGGAAAAAAATGCATGATTTTCAACTCCCATAAATTCCAATTTTGGTCTCAAATTTTCCTAATTATTCCATACCAACAAATTCATGAACAACTTATGTCTCAAAATAAAATCGAAGGTCAAAAGTCTCGACTTTGCATCCCGGAATGGTTTTGTCTCTAACTTGTCATAGTTAATCCAGATTGTTCCAATGTACAAAATACGGGATATAACAGAAATTTTAGGATGGGTGACCCCCTGGGAAGTTTACTAAAAATCCTAAAAGGTCAGACACAGGAGAACCAGATGGGAAGCTAGGGTAGCCTAAAGGAAATTAGAGTATACAGAGTGAGTGGAAACCTTAAGAGGTCACGTAGGCCGAGGCGAACTAGACCGATGAAGAGAAAGAAGGTGCATCACAGTTCTAGGATTAGGGTAAGTTTGAGTAGCAGTTGGAAACATTTTGGGAACAAGATATATAGAGCAAAATGAACCAGGGGACGGAAAGACCATGTCTAAGATTGAATATACTTCATATAAGTTGTACGAGAATAGATTAGGTGGACTGATGAATGAATTGTACGTGATAGCCGTAAAAGGGACCCTCCCCCGAAATGCTTATAAGACCCCGTAGGGCTAGTTAACATTCGAGGACGAATGTTCTAAAGGGGGGAGGATGTTATATCCCGTATTTTGCACATTGGGACAATCCGAGTTAACTACGATAAGTTAGGGTCAAGACTATTTCGGGATACGAAGTCGAGACTTTTAACCACGATCTTGTTTTACGACATAAGTTGCTTAAGATTTTGTGGCATGGAATATTAAGGTTAATTTTGGAAAGAAATTACTTTATGGAAAAGAAAAAAAAAAAAAAAAGAGAAGGCATGTGGCCGGCCACATGGAAGCTTAGTATATGCAAATAAAAGGATGACTAAGTGATCATTTCATCATCTTCACCCTTAAGGAAAATTCAAGAAACTTGGAGAAGGGAAAACAAAGGCCATTCGGCCATGACCAAGGAAAATTGAAGTCCAAAAATTGGCCACAAAAAAATATTTTCTTCTAGTTTCTCTACTAATTGGAAGGTCCTCTACGACGTGGAGTGGTCATTAGAACAAGCAAACCATTCGTTTTTGCAAAGCATCAATTCTAGCCGAGTGAAGGGGAGAGTGAAGAAGGTAAGGTTTAATCTTCTCTTTTATATGTTATGGATGGTTTGTGGATGTTGTAGTATGTAGAAGTGAAGGAAAATCATGAAAATATGGATGTTGATCTTGAACCGTGTGTGTGGGTGTTTGGCCGTGTGCATGTAGTGGTGTGTTGGAGTAATGAATTAATTGTATTTAGCGTGTTTAGTTATTGTAGTGTGTTGAAATGGATGAGAATCATCAATATATGTGTGTATGGTAGTGGCCGAATATAGGTCATGTTGTGTGTGACAAAGAATGAATCAATTCTATTTAGTATTTTGATTGTTGTCGTTGTAGATTCCATGTTGATAATAAGGATTTAATGACTCAAGTTGAAGTTGTAATTGATATAGGACGCTTTGCAAGTTAATGTGATTTTTATGTAATTTTTACTTTTATGGGAATGACATTGTTAATGTACGGATTGATGGTGTAATTCATGAATTCGGAAGAGAGGAATGTGTTGGTAATGTTGCTCTCGGGTTTGGTAATGATTTTGGGTAAGTTAGAGTGTTGGTTGGGTTGTTTGAAATATTGTGTGAATTGTTTAAAGAGTTCTTGAATGTTGTTTGAATGGTTTTGGATTAGTAATTGAACGCATGAGCATTGGTGTTAGTTTAATATATGTGGTTGGATTGATGTAAATGGAATGTTGTTGAACAATGTAGAAAAGAGCTACGAACGTTAGAATGCATTTTGAATTGATTATTGACGTTGCTAGTTTGGTTGTTGGTATTGTTGTTAATGAATTTGGCCGAGTTGAATTCTCGGGGTTGTTGCATTTACTGGGGGAAATCTTTGTCCAAATTTGTAGAATTAAGTGCTAGTTTGGAATTGCATGTCTAAATGCCTATTGCTAATGTTAGATATCCATTAACGTTGTGTAGATTTTGGGGAGCCCGAGGTTTGAGTTTGGGTTAGCTTCGAGTGCGGACGAGGTATGTAAAGCTTAACCCTCCTTTCTTTTGGCGTGTCTCAGTTATAAGTAGGCTATGATACGAGCCTCGGGGTAACTCTATTTTTGCGATCCGAGTATGTCTACGATTCTTATTCACTCCTTGATATCCGTACTCTTAGTGTAGTCGAGCCACGGTCTATATGTCTTTTGTATGATTGGATTCAATGTTGCATAAAGAATTTCATTCCTAAAAGATTCTATGCCTAATAATGGCCGTAACTTTCGTAGACGAACCGGATCGCCACGATATGTTCGTAGAAGGTTCCGTAGCATATGATGACTCTAATTTCCATAGACGGGCTCGGATTGGGTTGACGCTCGTCCGTGGGTCCCGCGACTTTCCTTTGTATAGTTCTAACGGCTTTTTTTGAAAGAACTTAATATGTTTATCGTCCCGACCTCCGAGTATGATTACTTATTTATTTGCCGAGTCTGAAATAAGGATTATTATGCATATGATTCCGATACGTAGCTATGATTTCTAAAGTTCTATTTGATATGTTCTCGAGTGACATTCGGAAGAAACCTGATTTGACTATTGTCTTGGCTTATAAATGATAGTTCGTTTTGATTATTCGATTGGGACTTTGTAAATGTTTTGCATTGCATATAGTCTTCCACGACTCTGCTCGTGCACCCTATTGTTACTTCCTTCGCCGAGTCCCGGGCCGGCATGTTATCGTGCGCACTATGCTATATTCCGAAGTATGATGAGATTCTGAAGTATGATGTGATTCTGAAGTATGATGTGATTCTGACGTATGATGTGATACGGAGTATGATGTGTTCAGAGATATATACAATATTTCGAAGTATGATGAGTTATGGCGCCCGAGATAGGAGGGGCGACCATGTTCCGTCCGCCGGGTCCCATTATGGACCGCATATGATATATGCTTTTGACATGCATGATTTATGTTCAGGAGTAAGCATTCTGGCATTCTGATTATTTATATTTGAAGCATTTTGACATTCTGACTATTATACTTACTTCTGTATTTAGTATGTATGATTTGTACTTTAGATGCAAGTGGTACAAGAATATTTGTATGCTAAAAATGAGACCAAGCGAGTACTTGATAAGAAGAGTAAGGATCCAGTAATAACAATGCGATTGTGATATTTTGGATACATTAAGAAAAGATGTAAAGATGGTTTAAGCTAAATTACCGAGATAGAATTAATACTACGGGAAAATAGGACATGGCCATGGTTGGACCGAAGATCTACCCCGATACCGATTGTAAGATACGAGAGGAGAATGCAAGGTAAAGCATAAAGACTAGTGAAACAACGCTAAGGTATTTCTCGGGCTAATTTGAGCACCTTCGCATATTCTTGTAAAGATTGCAACATAATGTGTGACAGGAAAGTTAAGAGCAAAATCTGAGTAAGAGGTAAAAGAAGAGTTTGAATTTAAGATAAAGAAACGACACGAGATAATATGCCTAAAGTGTTACAAATTGGGTTAGGGGAAATTATGAAATGGTAAGCGAGACGGTCAGAACGAGCTGGTTACTTGAAGATAGTGAATTTATATGTCAAATCAAAAATTCCTTTAGAATTGTATCAGTTGATGATAGTCAAGTCACAGAGTAGCTATGTAAAGTTATTATGGGAAGGGAACTCCAGCGCTACCCAGTAGCCAACTCGAAGGATTGAGATTAAAAGCTAAAAAGTAGAGTGACAGTTAAGGTCTTTTAAAGAAGTCGAGAAGTAATACATGAGGCTGAAGATTCCAGAATATGGACTTCATTACAGGCTTACCTCGCACTCCACGGAAGTATGACTCTATATGGAGTATTGTGGATAGGCTGAAAAAATCAGCCCATTTTCTTCCAATCAGGACTACCTATTGTTATATCCCGCATTTCGTACGGCGGGATAATCTGAGTCAATCTTGATTAGCTAAGGACAAGACCATTCCGAGATATGATGTAGAGACTTTTGTATGTTTTAAAGGCTTAAATTGCGTGTGATTTTGATGTCATGAAAATGTTAAGGAAACATTGGAGTCATATTCCATTTTTAGTAAGTATGCTAATTTTGGAAAGTTGAAAATTCAACAAAAAAAAAAAAAAAAAAAAAAAAAAAACAAGGACCATGTGGCCGGCCACATGGAAGTGGGCCAAGGCCACATGGATGGCTAATACTTGTAAATAAAAGATGACTAATAAGTCATCTTCCTCACTTTCATTCTAGAGAAATCAAGAGAAATTTGGAAAGAAAGAAAAAAAAGCCATACGGCCATAAACCTCAAAAATCCAAGACCAAAAATTGATTCCAAAAAAATAATTTCTTCAAGAAAACTTGCTAATTCAAGGGTGCTTAGTAACGTGGAGTTGTTGTTTCAAGCGATAGATTACTCGTTTTCTTCATCCACCACTTTAGGCAAGTTGTTGAGTTGAAGAAGGAAGGTGAGTTTTAATCTTGTTTTATGTGTTATGAATGGTTTATATGTGTTGTAGTGTGCTAAAATGGAAGAAATTCATAATAGAAATGAAGTTGAAGTTGGGTCATGTGTGAGTGTGTGTGGCCGTGTACATGTGTATGTTGTGTAGGAGTAATGGATTAATGTTAATTAGCATGTTTGGGGTGTTGTTGTAGTGTATGGAAATAGATGAAAAATCATGGAAGTTGTATGTTGAATTGGTGGCCGAAAATGGGTGGTGTTGTATGTTAAGGAATGAATAAATTTTATGTGGTATTTTAGTTGTTGTCGTCATGGATTCTATGATAATATTGGAAGTTTCATGAATCAAATTGAAGTTGTAATAGTTGTGGGCTGATTTGGAAGTTAATGTAATTCTTATGTGGATTTTATATTTATGGTAATGACATTGTTAAAGTGTAGATTGTTGGTGTTGTTCATGAGTTTTAGAACAAAGCAAGGTGTTAGAGTTGTTATGTTGAGTGGGGGAGAGATTTCGGGTAAGGTGGATGTGGGGTTGGAGTGTTTGGAAAATTGTATGGATTGTTTAAAACATTCTTGAATATTGTTTGAATGGTTTTGGATTAGTAATCAAATGTATAAACGCGGATATTAGATTGAACGTAAGTAGTTGAAGTGACTATATTATGAGTGTTGTTGAATGTTGTTGGAATATTATGAATGTTGATGAAGTCATGTAGAAAGAACTATTAATGTTGGAATGCATTGTGAATTGACTATTGGTATTGTAGTTTGGTTGTTGCTGAAATTAGCCGAGTTGAAATCTCGGGGTTGGTGTATTTACGAGGAAATCTTTGCCGAAATTTCGGTAGAATTCAATGTTCATTTGGAATTGAATGCTTAAATGCTTATGGCTAATGTTTGGTATATTGGCGTTATGTAGATCTTGGAGCATCCGAGAGTTGAGACTTGATTTAGCTTGCGAGAGGACGAGGTATGTAAGGCGTTACTTTCCCTTCTTTGGCATGTCGTAGTACCACTAGGCTATGACCTGAACCTCGGGGTAATTCCACTCTTAGAATACGAGCTTAGATGCGTATTTTATTCGTGCCTAAAGACTTATTCTTTGATGTAACCAAACTAAGGTTCTTATGTCTTCAAAAGATGGAATTTCAAAAGTCTTATAAGGAATTTTGCTATTAAAAGGTTCCGGACTTCAAACGCCCGTAACTTTTGCATATGAGCTCGGATCGCCCCGAAACATAATAGGTAACTTCATAAGGCATACCATTCCCCTAACTCTCGTAGTCGGGCTCGGATGGGGTCGGCACCCGTCTATGGGGCCCGCGGCTTTTCTATGATTCTCCTTAATGACCTTTAGGAAAGATTTAGTATTATTTTCACCTTGATCTCCGAGCATGGATTCCCTACTTATTTGGTAAGTTTAGAATTTTGAATTAGATGCCTTTTAAATAAGGATTGTTACGCATGTGACTTCGATATGTAATTATGATTTCCAAAGTTCGTTTGATATGTTCCCGAATGGCATTCAAAAGGAAATTTGATTGGACTATGACCCTAATCTGTAAATAATGGTTCGTTCTGATTAATTTACTAAATTTTGGTAAATGTTTATGCTGCATATGATTTATGAATTTTGTATATTGTATATGATTCCTACGATTACGCTCGTGCATATTATTGTTACTTCCTTCGCCGAGTCCCGGGCCGGTTATCATCGTGCGCACAATCCGAAGTATGATGAGATTCCGAAGTATGATGAGCCTACGAAATATGATCGATTCGACATATGATATGATACGAAGTATGATGAGTTACGAAATATGATATGGTTGAAATGTGATATGATTCTAAAATATGATGCGATTTGGAGGAAATGTTCGGAGAATATACAAAAACTTCGAAGTATGATGAGTTGTGGCGCCCAAGGCGGGGAGGGGCGACCACGTTCCGTCCGCGGGTCCCATTATGGGCCATATATGACATATGTTTTGACATACATGATTTATGTTTATAAAATAAGCATCTTGACATTCGATTATTATATTTGTTTTCTGTACTTCGTATATGATTTCCGGTAAGTGATATGCGTATAATGTACGTGATACCTCACCGAGTCCCTCACTAGAGGGCCGGGTACGGTACGTATGTACGATGATACGATGATCTGATTATGATATGACTTGGCTTACCGATTTGTGTGTATGCATAATAAGCGGTTCAGAAGGCAAGTTATGTTTTTTTTCGGATTCTATACTTATTTCTATAACCCTCATTCCGGTTTTGATTCTGTTTAATGTATTCCCTGCTTTACATACTCAGTACATATTCCGTACTGACCCCCTTTCTTCGGGGGCTGCGTTTCATGCCGCGCAGGTACAGGTACTCGTTTGGGTGAGCCGTCAGCTTAGGACTCCGTTCAGCTACTTTGGAGTGCTCCTTTGTCCGGAGCCCACATTTGGTACAGACTCTTTTGTTATGTATATATATTTGCGTATATTTATTCCGGGTACGGCGGGGCCCTGTCCCGTCATATGATTCTGCTATGACTCTTAGAGGCCTGTAGACATGTACGTGGGTTGTGGGTGGCACTGTTCAGTTAAGTTTGTGTTCTGTACATTTCCAGATGGTATGTATGATCTGTATATATATATATAGATATGTATATGCATGCACCGTGTTTGTTTTACATACAGATATAAGTCCCTAATAAGTTGCTATGGATAGGTTGTGATTAGTAAATGGTACGAGTGCCCAGCTCGGGCACTAGTCACGACCTACGGGGTTGGGTCGTGACAGAAGTGGTATCAGAGCGGTTAGTCCTCGGAATGTCTACAGGCCGTGTCTAGTAGAGTCCTGTTTATCGGTGTGTTGTGCACCACATCTATAAACAGGAGGCTACAGGACATTTAGGATATTATCCTTTCCTTCTGATCTTAGATCGTGCGATAGAGCTGTATTATCAGGATGACTCCTCCCACAACGAATTGCTATGTTTTCGGCGATGCCTCCGAGAAAGGCGACGGCTGCCCGAAGGGCAAGTCTACGTAATGCGGGGGGGGGGAGACCGGTCGGGCCCGAGAGAGTCACTAGGGCCGTGCTCGGTTCGAGCCGGAGATTGTGCCCTGTCGGCCGGTTCGCCACCCCGTCGCCATCGAGAGGGGCATAGAGCGGCCGCGAGTGCCGGGACGGGGAGCGGCTCCCCCGCCCGCCCCCGAGGTTCGGTGACCGAGCCTCAGCTCCTCAGCCAGGGGCGGAGAACAGGGATATGAGGGACGCCGTTCAGTTGCTTACCAGACTGGTAGCAGGGCAGGTCCAGAGGCACGGAACAGGGGATGACCGTGCGGATAGACGTGACAGTGAGAGGGCCCGGTATTTCTTGACACGTAATCCGCCCCGAGTTCTTCGGGTCAAAGCCCCGAGGAGGACCCTCGGGGAGTTCATCGGGAGATGCGGCGTGCTGCTGCGGCTTGTCGGGGCCTCGAGCCGAGTCGGTAGAGTTGGCGTCGTATCGGTGCACAACATAGCGACTAAGTGGTATGAGTCATGGGAGTTGTCCGAGAGGTGAGGGTGCTCCCCCGGCCGTATGGGATGAGTTCGTGGAGGCCTTCCTTGGCCATTTTCTACCCCCAGAGACTAGACGAGCCGGGGTTCTGGGTTTATACATTTGAGCGGGGACGGTAGGAGTGTTCGGGAGTATAGCCTTGAGTTTGATTCTCTGGCTAGGTACGCGCCTCATATTGTGGCTGACATGACTGACAGAGTGCACCAGTTTGTGATGGGACTGGATAGTTATCTGATTGACAGTTGTATGGCGATGGCCTCCCAGCCCGGCATGGATATTGCACGGGTACAGGCATATGCCCGGGCATGGAGGACCGAGCACGAGGGCGTCGGCCGATAGAGACTATGACGGGGGCCGGCCCAAGAGGGCTGGGTCGGCCGGGTATTCGGCGATTTTCGGGGCGAGCGGACCTCGGCGGCGGCGGTAGATATTCTTCCCAGTCAGCCCGGAGTATGCCCCCACGGTTCGTGGATAGGAGGCCGGCTAGTACAGGGTATTCGGGAGCTGGTCAGAGCTCCAGAGCTTCAGGGTCGCAGAGGGACAGAGGTTCCGGCCAGTCGAGGCCACCTATGCCTCGGTGTTCTCACTGCGGGGGGTATCATCCGGGAGAGTGCTACCGTGCTACCGGTGCTTGTTTTGCTTGTGGCCGTCAGGGCCATGTCACCAGAGATTGTCCGTACAGAGGTGGTCCGGGAGGTGCAGCTCAGCTTACAGAGTCAGTTGCCGGTCCATCTTTTCCTTTTATAGAGATGCGCCCCACGGGGCAGGATATGCCGGCACCAGCGGGCCGCGGCAGAGGTCGTGGAAGAGCCTCCTGTTCTAGCGGTCCTTCGAACCGCATAAATGCTCTGACTAGCCGACAGGACCAGGAGACGACGCCTGATGTGGGTACAGGTATATGAGCCTTTATTATAATATTTTTATATATGTGCAATTACTATGTGAATGTTATTAAACAACGATAGGTAGAAATTTAGAAGTCGATAACGGAGTATGTATAAGTAACGGCGGTCAAGGTGTGTCCGTCGTTATTAAGGACTCGGGAGGCTAAGACGAAGAATGGTTGTACCCATAAGTGACGGTGAATATGTAGAATCGAGAGAGGGGAAAAATAGTAATTGTGTCACGGGGCGTCGGAAAATCTGTCAGACTTTACTTTACTCCAAATTACGTGACGAAGGTCATGCGGTGAAGAGAACACGATTATACTAGCGTTAGAGCCTCGTATTTCATCGAAGTTCGGAAGTTAAGCGTGCTAAAGTGAGGGAAATTCCAGGATGGGTGACCCCCTGGGAAGTTTCCGAAAGTCTTACAATTTCAGCCAAAGAAGCAAATGGGAAGCTAGAGTAGTCTAAAGGGACTTAGAATATACTGAGTAGATGAAAATTTTAAGTGGTCGCGTAGGCCGGAGCGGACTAGACGGGGAGGCGTCACGGTTCTGGAATTAGGGTGGATTTGAGTAGTAGTTAGGAATCTTTTGCGAGTGAGATATTGGCAAGTATGAATATGTACAGGAAAGCGTGTGATACCCCTATATCAACGGGTGTACGTACTCCGGCAACCAATGTAACGGTATTTGGAAGGGTTAATCGGACAGATAACGGAGTTCGATTGAAAAGAAAAATAACTGGCGCAAATGTCTTGAGCAAGCTGATGCTGTTCTCACGACAAGTTAGGCTGGGGAGGAGTTAATACAATAAGACATGGAAAAAAAATGAAAATGAAAAGGTCAACGGCACGGGAATCAAAAAGTCGGAACAAAAGTGTTGCTTGACTGAGCTTAGAAAATGCGGATACAGGGCAAAGTATAATCAAGTAATGATAAGTACACCCCAAAAAGGGGGGAAGTGGGTACGAGAAATACAACTGTTGAATAGAGACAATCGACACTACAAAATATTGGATATGAATACTCGGGCCACAGGTAAAGTTCCTTGCCGAGACGAGTTCATAAGATACAAAGCCAGCAAGAAGGGGGGTGGAAACTAGGCTAGAAATTGAAATAGTCTTTGAAAAACGAGTTGTAGGGGTCTTGGAGGATGTGATGTTAGAAAGCGGAAACAAAGCGAGTATGCGGCAATAGAACGATAACGGGTAAAGAAAGGGTTAATAGAAGGGTTGAATTAAAAACAAAGAAGTAACCCAAGAAAATGCATTCGAAGTGCGACGAGTTGGGTATAAAATGGTTTAAGCGAGACGGTTAGAGTAGTTGGCTATCAAAAATAGGGCGAACTTATGTGCTCCACGAAAGGCGTAACAAGATTCGACAAGGAGGAGGAGTCTGACTCGAGGTATGTCTTGGACCTGGTTACATTGTTATAAGGTAAGGATATCGCGCACTAAAGACGTGGTCTTCTTGAAGCATTGTGACGGAATAATAATAGAAAGGAGACGACTTGAGAGGTTAAAGAGGAAATAAAAGAGAAATACCATCGGTAAATGAGATAGTATGCTATGGCAATAAAAGAAACCCCCGAGATACTTATCCGACTTTATAAGACTAGTTGAACATTCGAGGACGAATGTTCTAAAAGAGGGGAAGGATGTTATATCCGTATTTTGTACGTCGGGATAATCCAAGTCAATCTTGATTAGTTAAGGACAAGACCATTCCGAGATATGAAGTAGAGACCTTTGTATGTTTTAAAGGCTTAAATTGTGTATGATTTTGATGTATGGAAATGTTAAGGAAACATTGGAGTCATATTCCATTTTTAGTAAGTATGCTAATTTTGGAAAGTTGAAAATTCAACAAAAAAAAAAAAAAAAAAAAAAAAAAACAAGGACCATGTGGCCGGCCACTGGAAGTGGGCCAAGGCCACATGGATGGCTAATACTTGTAAATAAAAGATGACTAATAAGTCATCTTCCTCACTTTCATTCTAGAGAAATTCAAGAGAAATTTGGAAAGAAAAAAAAAAAGCCATATTCGGCCATAAACCTCAAAAATCCAAGACCAAAAATTGATTCCAAAAAAATAATTTCTTCAAGCAAACTTGCTAATTCAAGGGTGCTTAGTAACGTGGAGTTGTTATTTCAAGCGATAGATTACTCGTTTTCTTCATCCACCACTTTAGGCAAGTTGTTGAGTTGAAGAAGGAAGGTGAGTTTTAATCTTGTTTTATGTGTTATGAATGGTTTATATGTGTTGTAGTGTGCTAAAATGGAAGAAATTCATAATAGAAATGAAGTTGAAGTTGGGTCATGTGTGAGTGTGTGTGGCCGTGTGTGTGTGTGTTGTGTAAAGTAATGGATTAATGTTAATTAGCATGTTTGTGTTGTTGTAGTGTATGGAAATAGATGAAAAATCATGGAAGTTGTATGTTGAATTGGTGGCCGAAAATGGGTGGTGTTGTATGTTAAGGAATGAATAAATTTTATGTTAGTATTTTAGTTGTTGTCGTTATGGATTCTATGATGAATAATGGAAGTTTCATGAATCAAATTGAAGTTGTAATAGTTGTGGGCTGATTTGGAAGTTAATGTAATTCTTATGTGGATTTTTATATTTATGGTAATGACATTGTTAGTGTGTAGATTGTTGGTGTAAATTCATGAAGTTTTTAGAACAAAGCAATGTGTTAGAGTTGTTATGTTGAGTTGGGGAGAGATTTCGGGTGAGTTGGATGTGGGGTTGGGTTGTTTGGAAAATTGTATGGATTGTTTAAAACATTCTTGAATATTGTTTGAATGGTTTTGGATTAGTAATCAAATGTATAAACGTCGGATATTAGTTTGAACGTAAGTAGTTGAAGTGACTATATTATGAGTGTTGTTGAATGTTGTTGGAATATTATGAATGTTGATGAAGTCATGTAGAAAGAACTATTAATGTTGGAATGCATTGTGAATTGACTATTGGTATTGTAGTTTGGTTGTTGCTGAAATTAGCCGAGTTGAAATCTCGGGGTTGGTGTATTTACAGGGGAAATGCTGCCGAAATTTCGGTAGAATTCAATGTTCATTTGGAATTGAATGCTTAAATGCTTATGGCTAATGTTTGGTATATTGGCGTTATGTAGATCTTGGAGCATCCGAGAGTTGAGACTTGATTTAGTTTGCGAGAGGACGAGGTATGTAAGGCGTTACTTTCCCTTCTTTGGCATGTCGTAGTACCACTAGGCTATGACCTGAACCTCGGGGTAATTCCACTCTTAGAATCCGAGCTTAGATGCGTATTTTATTCGTGCCTAAAGACTTATTCTTTGATGTAACCAAACTAAGGTTCTTATGTCTTCAAAAGATGGAATTTCAAAAGTCTTATAAGGAATTTTGCTATTAAAAGGTTCCGGACTTCAAACGCCTGTAACTTTTGCATATGAGCTCGGATCGCCCCGAAACATAATAGGTAACTTCATAAGACATAACATTCCCCTAACTCTCGTAGTCGGGCTCGGATGGGGTCGGCACCCGTCCGTGGGGCCCGCGGTTTTTCTATGATTCTCCTTAATGACCTTTAAGAAAGATTTAGTATTATTTTCACCTTGATCTCCGAGCATGGATTCCCTACTTATTTGGTAAGTTTAGAATTTTGAATTAGATGCCTTTTAAATAAGGATTGTTACGCATGTGACTTCGATATGTAATTATGATTTCCAAAGTTCGTTTGATATGTTGCCGAATGGCATTCAGAAGGAAATTTGATTGGACTATGACCCTAATCTGTAAATAATGGTTCGTTCTGATTAATTTACTAAATTTTGGTAAATGTTTATGCTGCATATGATTTATGAATTTTGTATATTGTATATGATTCCTACGATTCTGCTCGTGCATATTATTGTTACTTCTTCGCCGAGTCCCGGGCCGGTTATCATCGTGCGCACAATCCGAAGTATGATGAGATTCGAAGTATGATGAGCGTACGAAATATGATCGATTCGACATGTGATATGATACGAAGTATGAAGAGTTCTGAAATATGATATGGTTCTGAAATGTGATATGATTCTGAAATATGATGCGATTTGGAGGAGATGTTCGGAGAATATACAAAAACTTCCGAAGTATGATGAGTTGTGGCGCCAAAGGCGGAGGGACAGACCACGTTCCGTCTATCGGGTCCCATTATAGGCCATATATGACATATGTTTTTGACATACATGATTTATGTTTATAAAATAAGCATCTTTGACATTTCGATTATTATATTTGTTTTACGTACTTCGTATATGATTTTCGGTAAGTGATATGCGTATAATGTACGTGATACCTCACCGAGTCCCTCACTAGAGGGCCGGGTACGATACGTATGTACGATGATCTCTCGATGATGCGATTATGATATGACTTGGCTTACCGATTTGTGTGTATGCATAATAAGCGGTTCAGAAGGAAAGTTATGTTTTTTTTCGAATTCTATACTTATTTCTATAACCTTCATTCCGGTTTTGATTCTGTTTAATGTATTCCCTGTTTTACATACTCAGTACATATTCCGTACTGGCCCCCTTTCTTCGGGGGCTGCGTTTCATGCCACGCAGGTATAGGTACTCGTTTGGGTGAGCCGTCAGCTTAGGACTCCGTTCAGCTACTTTGGAGTGCTCCTTTGTCCGGAGCCCACATTTGGTACAGACTCTTTTGTTATGTATATATATTTGTGTCTATTTACTTCGGGTACGGCGGGGCCCTGTCCCGTCATATGATTCTGCTATGACTCTTAGAGGCCTATAGACATGTACGTGGGTTGTGGGTGGCACTGTTCAGTTAAGTTTGTATTCTGTACATTTCCAGATGGTATGTATGATTTGTATATCTATATGTAGATATGTGCATGCGTCACTGTGTTTGTTTTATATACAGATGTAAGTCCCTAATAAGTTGCTATGGATAGGTTGTGATTAGTAAATGGTACGAGTGCCCAGCTCGAGCACTAGTCACGACCTACGGGGTTGGGTCGTGACACCTATTCAGCCGCGAACTATGTGAAGTTATATATCAAGGAGATAGTGAGACTTCATGAGGTTCCCACACCTATTATATCGGACAGAGGAGCTTAGTATATAGCTAACTTCTGTAGATCATTCTAGACGGGATTGGGGACACAAGTGAGTCTTAGCACGATGTTCACCCTCGGGGCGGCGGACGGGCCGGCGTACTATTAAGAAGCTAGGACATATGTTGTGAGCCTGTATTATTGACTTCAGAGGTAGCTGGAGCGATCATTTGCCACTTATCGAGTTTCCTTATAATAATAAGCTACCATTTTATTATCCAGATGGCACCGTATGAGGCCTTGTATGGCAGGAAGTGCAGGTCACCTATTGGTTGGTTTGATGTTGGTAAGACTAAATTAATAGGCCCAGATACGATTCAGCAAGCTGTTGATAAGGTAAAGCTTATTCAGGAAAGGTTATTAGCAGCCCAGAGTCGATAGAAGTCGTATGTAGATAATCGACGTCGACACTTAGAGTTTCAGATTGGTGATTGGGTATTCTGGGAGGTGTCACCCATGAAGGGTGTAATGATATTTAGTAAGAGAGGGAAGCTTAGCCCGAGGTGCATTGGGCCTTATCAGATTATTCGTAGGGCAGGCAAGGTTGCCTATGAGTTGGACCTACCATTTGGTTTGGAAGCAGTGCATCCAGTCTTTCACATGTCGATGCTTCGCAAATGTATTGGTGACTCTGCTAGAATATTCCCCGTGGATGGTGTCCAGGTAACGGAGGAGTTGTCTTACGAGGAGAACCCTGTACCTATACTGAATCGTCAAGTGAGAAAGTTGCGTACTAAGGAGGTGGCTTCCGTCAAGGTATTGTGGTGAAATAATATTAGGAAAGAGATGATCTGGGGAGCCGAAGAGGAGATGAAGAATAAGTATCCTTACTTGTTTTATGCCTCTGAGTAATTTAAATCCCTCGCTTGATTATATTGATTGGTAGATGAGGCTATATATTATAGCAATAAAGGAGACTTCCCTGAAACTTTTATAAGACCTTATGAGACTAGTTTAATATTCAAGGATGAATGCTCTAAAGGGGGGAAGGATGTTATATCCCGTATTTTTATTCGACGGATTATTCGTAAGCTAATCGACATAAGTCCAAGGACAAGATTATTTTTTGGATATAAGACAAGGACTTTTTAATCCCCGATTTTAATAAGTGCACGACTTGCTTGCGAATTTCATTTGGTATAGAAATATTAATGGAAATTTGGGATTAATTTACCATGATTAGATTATTAAGTGGGGATTAGTGATTAATTATGAGTAATTAAGTTAATTAGACCACTAAGTGGGCCCCACAAAAATGTGGCAAAATCTGATTGGCCCTTGGATGTTAATGGGACACATGTCAAGGGCTGGACATGTGTCACCAATATGTGCTGCATATAAAGGGAAAATTGATGACTAATAACATCAATTCATCTTCTCCATTCAATTGAAAGCAAGAACCATGAACG
>NW_026727696.1:0-55285 GCF_029784015.1 Lycium ferocissimum
TCCCAACCCCCTCAAAAATCGACCCCCTGAAATTTTAACGCGTTACCCCAATGTTACGGCCCCGAACAATGCGCGCGAGACTTTTAAAAAAGGGGAATTCGTTTTATTTCATAAGTCTCTTCCTCTCAAGCCCAAAGGTTCTCCTTCAACTTCTCCAAGGATCAAGGTAAGCTCTTTTAAGACTATCCTAAGTGAATTCATCAATTTCCCATGAATTCTAAGTAGGAATTTCATGTTCTTAACATAGGGTTTTCAAGAAACCCAATTAAAGGGATTCGAGACTAGGCTTTGGGATTCTTATTCAAAGTTCGTATTTTTAATACAAGGTTGAGTGTTGCTGGGTATATAGGGTTACTATCTACGTAAGGGAACATCATTGTTCTTCCCCACGCCTCTTCTTCCATAAAGTATGAAGCTTTTTAAAACTAAGGTTTTTAACCATGTTCATGATAACCCTAGGTCTATGTCCCATGTTCTACTATGTGTTGAATTATTATTAATTCTTCATTGAGTTCTTGATATTTCATTATGATTATTGAGAATCTGTCCGTAATACATAAAAACCCATACTTTGCATTCCATGGGTTCTTACATGCAAGCTTATGAAGTATTATGATATTTTCAAGAAAAGCAATATATGTTTTGTAAGTTTCATGCAAGAATAATACGAATGATATTCATGTACATGCAATTTATGATTCATGAAAAGCCATGGGTAGCAAGTGCCACTTATTTTCCATGTTCATGTTTGTTAGGAGTTGCATTAATTACCGCGAAGGCTTTAAGCGACCTAAAACTACGTAGCCTGTAGGATGAGGATCGCTCCACTCATCTTAAGATGATCTCTCATAATGATTCGATCCTTTCATAATATTATTAAATCTCATGTCCCCGGCAAGGTATGAGTGTTCGCTGGTGACGCAAGTACCTGCATCATGTTGTCGGTTATATCGCTCTCCCTACTCACGATACTTTACACATGTTATATATGTATATGTACTCATGTTCATGATCATGTTTCGATTCGGTCTCTATTATGATATTCCATGTCCCATGTTAATTCATTCGGTTATTTTTACATACCAAGTACATTCAAAGTACGACATCCCGTTTATTGCCGGGGGCCTCGCATTTCACGATCACAGTGCGGTTACGGAGACGACGCATTTGCTTAGTAGGAATTCGCACTTATCAGCTTGTTGGTGAGCCCCATCTTCTTCGTGGTTTAGTCAGTTATCTTTATGTTATTAGCTATGCGTTTAAAGGTATGCTGGGGACCTTGTCCCAGCGAGTATGTTTTCATGTTTAGACTTATGTTAGAGGTTTCATACACTAGACAAATCAGTAATGTCATGTCAGACTTTCAGAGTTGGTTTGCCATTTTGGCTCCTTTATGATATTATCTGCATTCATGATTCAAACAAGTATGTCTATTTAATATTGTGACTTACTATGTTTTACAAAGGCACACTATGCATCCATGCCTTATTCCGCCTATGATACATCTCATGATGATTCAGCAAGCTATGTGGTTCGCTCGGTCACATACAGCATGGCACCGAGTGCCGTGTTACGCCCAGGCCATGGCTCGGGGCGTGACATAGATAGCAACCCTACATACCCTGTAATGCTCCAAACTTGTATTAAAAATCTGTTCTTGGAAGAAGAATCCCAAAACCTAGTCTTGAATTTCCTTTAATTGGGTTTTCATGAAAACCCTAGATTAGGAACAATGATTTCATGCTTAGATTTCATAAACATATGTTGGAATTGATTTGGAAGGGCTTGGATTGACTTACCTTGATGTTTTGGTGATGGAGGAGAGGAACAGGTCGTTCTAGGGTTTAGGGACTTGTAAAAATAAAATTAGAACTGAAACCAGGTATTTATAGCTTCTGGTGCGAAATGGGAAATACGGACCAAAATACGGTCCGTATTCTGAATTACGGTCCGTAAACCTGGACCGTAATTAAGCATGTTCAACAAGACAGAAACACTGTAGCACCTCCTTCCCAAATACGACCATTAAATAAGGGCCGTATTTAAAAATACGGTCTGTATTTAACAATATATATTCCCCAAGCCAAATTCCAGAATGCACAGTGATTTAGATGCCAAATTACGATTTGAAAGACAGGCCATCTATTGAAATACGGTCCGTATTCTGGGGCGTAAATCCCTATATGACAACTGTATAGAAATTGCCAATTCCCATATTCTTTATCCGATTTTCTAAGTCTAGAATCATGGTCAAAGCTTATGTTAAAGGTCTGGGGTGTTACAACATGTTACGGGCATGTGTGATAGACTTCAGAGGTAGCTGGGATGATCATTTGCTGCTTACTGAGTTTTCATATAATAATAGCTATCATCCCAGTATCCAGATGGCCTCGTATGAGTCATTATATGGGTGAAAGTGTAGGTCACCTATAGGATGTTTCAAAGTAGGCAAAACTAAGTTAGTAGGGCCAGATTTGATTCAGCAAGTAGTGGAGAAGGTCAAGCTTATTCAGGATCAATCATTGGCAGCTCAGAGTCATCAAAAGTCTTATGCAGATAATCGCCGATGAATTTCAGGTTGATGATTGGGTATTCTTGAAGGTATTTCCTATGAAAGGCGTTATGAAGTTCAGTAAGTAGGGCAAGCTTAGTCCTCTGTATATTGGACCTTACAAAATTGTACATAGAGTGGGCCAGGTAGCCTATGAGTTAGATCTACATTCAGACTTAGAATCAGTCCATCCGATTTTCCATGTGTCGATGCTTTGTAAGTGTGCTGGAGATCCTTCTAGAGTCGTACCAATTGATGATGTCCAGGTTACCGAGCAGTTATCGTATGAGGAGGTTCCCATTGCTATACTTGATAGACAGGTTTGGAGGTTGAGGACTAAAGATGTAGCTTTAGTGAACGTCTTTTGGAGGAATCGGAATGTCGAGGAGATGACTTGGGAGGCTGAAGAAGATATGAGATCCAGGTATCCGCACTTGTTTCCACTCCCAGAGGAGGTCCAGACAGAGACACCTTTGTCTTCAGGTGCATAGTGTTTCGTTATTTTTAATTTCTGGTCGTGTGAGGCCATTATTATTATTATTGCTTCTTTGTGGCCCTGTGAGGCGTTGTATATTTTAGGTTATTGTGTCACGGAGTTGGTAGTGGTACAGTTACAGGGGAGACTCTGCCAAAATTTTTGTAAGACCTTTAAGAGTCTAACATTCGAGGATGAATGTTCCTAAGGGGGGAAGGATGTTACACCTCAAAATACATCGCATTTTTTGCATCATAAGTAAACTAACGTAAGCCTGGAAATGTCATGGAACCCTTATAAGGTCAATGAAGACTTTTAACAAGTGCTAAGCAAGTGTCTAAAGGTTCCGAGATCAAACGAATTGAAGGAATTAAGTTTCTCAAAACTTTGGGAAAACTTGGCAGAATTTTGGACATGATTTTTGGTCCAATTTGAGGGAGGTATATCTCCTAGAATACGAGATGTTATGTAATTCATAACCAATGTAAATTCAAGTTCAGCGAGTCTTCTTTCCAATGGAACTGACAGATCATAAATCTAAGAAGTACGAGATGATGTATGGCTCGTACAAAATTATATGTCCCGTACCTCATTTTCTAGAAAGTTGAAAAATTGACATCCCAGGTAAGGGATGAAAGTACGGGACATACCAAAAAGTACGGCCTGTCCATGGAGGCTGTACTTTAAGTCAGTGGAAAATTGTCCTAGGCCTATAAATTGATTGTTCTTGCTTCTACTTAATGTTGTAGTGAATTTGGTCTTGAAGCAAGTTATGTGGGTTGAAGGTCTTCAAGTTATAAGGTATGCTCTTCATTCTATTTCTTATGATGACTTGATTTGAAAGTGTAACAAGTCTTAAAAAGTGAAGGGTCATGGTGGAAAGGTCATGGGTGTTGAGTTGAAGTTACTGCCTATGAGCTGAATTTGAAAGGAAGTTTTGGACTGATTTGAATCTAGTTTGAATTTAATCTCTTGACTATGGTATTGTTGATATTGTTATTGATGTTTGGGAGTTGTTTTGGAGTTTGGAGGAAGTAGATGATATAGGGGAAATGCTGTCTAAATTTTGTTAGTTCACCTATTAGTTTAATTTGACCTCATAAGTATTTGAATGACTTAACCTTAGTGTGAATCATCTTGAATGTAGATTTGCAAGCTCGAGAAGATAGACGTTGAGTGGTTAAGTGGATGACGAGGTATGTTAAAGATGTGCCTTTCAATCTTTTTGGCATGATCCTTATGAACAAGACGTGCACGTAACGTTAAATCCATAATGATTCTATTCTTAGAAGTTAGGGATGATCTGTTTGATTCATGTTCTATACTGTTATCTCCGGAAAGTCTTTCTTTAGATTCAATATGATCTCTAGAGTTACTTGTTGATGAAAATTTTATCCCTTAATAATGTTCGGAGGTATAACGACCTTATGTCACTCCGACAGATTCAGAATGTACTCTTATCATATTTATGCATTGCATTTTATTTATATATATGCATATCCAGACCTGTGACCCCTCAGGCGTTATATACGTGTATATTATGTACTATTTATATATGTATGGGGTATAGGGAAGGTGATGTCATTATATATGCACCACTACCTGATCAGCTGGTCATATGATGATAACGATGATGATGATGCCCACAGAGGCCGATATGATACTATGGGATTCCCACAGAGGCTTGATGTGCGTTATTTACACACACACACACACACACACACACACATATATATATATATATATATATATATATATATATATATATGACCTCATGCATTCATGCACAGTATTTATGTATATCATTGACTCACAGAGGCAGTTCAGACATACAGGTTGCTCTCATATGCCCTATGTTTTCTTGTGTCTCTTTTATATTACATTCATGTCTTACGTACTCAGTACGTTGTCCGTACTGACGTCCCATTCTGGGGGCGCTGCGGTTCATGCCCGCAGGTGCAAATAGACAGTTGTGTGATCCACCCTCGTAAGATGCCATTCAACTGACGTTGGAGCACTCCTCTTGTACCGGAGTTGCTGTTGTACTTTTGGTATGTCATTCTTTTGTGTATATATGGGTATGTCGAGGCCCTATCCCGACTTGTTTATGTTAGATACTCTAGCAGAGGCTTATAGATAGTCATGGTATAGCTAGACTATGTACGGCCCCTTCGGTCTATACCTTATTGTATAGTATTTCATAGTGGCCCATCAGCTTGCACAGTTCATGTTTAGCTTAATCATATAGTATGTTGCGGGTTCATTTCTTTTTCAGTACATCTCTTATAATTTAGCAGATCTCCATCTGATGATTCTTGAGGTTCATTCTTAATTAGGATTATGATAGGAAAGCATGCTTAGCGGTGCTCGGCAGGTAGGTCGTGGTTGCCCGTCACGGCCTCCAGTTGGGTCGTGACACATAAGTGCAAGAGCCGCAAAATACAGAGTACAAGTATGAGTGTACAATAAATGATAGAAAAGTAAAGACGAAAAGTAAGATAGATATGGAGTCGAGTGCCACGGAACGGCCAGTAGCTCATCTTCATAACTCCAAGGGTATGCCTTAATAATCAACAATAACTAGTCCACTACTAAAACTAGGAACAAAACATGCATACAGAAAAGTTGCAACAAGTGTAGAGTGAGTACAGGGAAATAGGTGTATTCAGCAACATCCTTAACCAACCCTAAACTTGCACACCCTCCCCCACCCTTCTTCGCCAATGCGATGGCAGCTTTGCAATCGCGATGAAGGGTGTTGCACCAGTAAACTATAAATTTTCAGTTCACTTTCGTTCTTTAATTCAACACTGAATCTTATATAGAACCTCCCGAACACAAACCAATTATACATTTCAATCATAAAACATGTCCTTAACCTTCTCACACACTCAAAACACCGAAACGGGTCGATCAACCCCAAATCCTTCACTTAACTAGTTTCTCAACAAAAGACCCAAATCACATCCAAACCTCTCGGGACATGAACCAACTGTTTGACTAAGCTATAAATCACATTTGGGCCTCATTGAATCGACAAAACTCTGATTCGACTTCATTAACCCCCATGTTGACTTTAGTCAAACTTTCCAAATTTGTTAACTTAAGAATTTTCAATGTTACTAATTCTTATCTGAAGCTCACCCGATTGCTTGTAAATTGCGCCACCGATCGCCGCGAATCATAAATACTAAGAGGAAGTTATGGAAAGGGTATTTTGGGGAAAACAAGTCCAAAAGATCAAAGCGACCTAGCATGTCGTTACACTCTATCTTTGTGATGCCGCATTTTTCAATATCCTTAACATGCATGTATTCTTAAGCATTAGAAGGGCTTTCCTGTCACGACACATTTTCACTGAGTCATGCGGGCACCTACCTTTTCCACATCGGTAGGCGAATCCTTAACTCAACATTCGCAAATAATAGAAAATTGTGGAAGAAAGTAAAATAACGTAAGTCTCACAAATATAATATAATATAATATAATATCAACAAGTGCAGAAGTAAATGAAATTCACCCCAGTATCTGGTCTGTTCATACAAGAGCACCTAAATCCAAATACTTTAAATCTGAATAATAGTACATAAGTAGTCTCAAATCATGTCTCAGAATGGAAAGCAAGACATAAGTAATAGGAAAGTCTTCAAGGTCAGCGGATGCCATGCTCACTGGAAAACTCGAGTGGAAAAGTCGAAGAATCGATCGCCACGGTCGAGAGAAGTAGATCCATTTCGGTACTCGCATTCATAAAAGAATACGATGAAGTGCGTCAAGACAATCAACGATCTTGGTAGGCATCATCGGCCAACTAGGTATAGTTAACACAATTCAGAAGATAAAGCAGATAAACAAGGAATCTAGCAAGTATAAGACAATATAATCACAATCAGATATCCATCATCGCCTACGCAAGCATCTAAACCCAAATCTGTCAAGTCTGAATCTACCCGATCCAATCCAATCACCACAATGGAATCATCACGATCCATCATCATACAGAATCATCACAAGATTTCAATCAAGTCATAATGCAATGCAGTGCAATAATGGTATGAATGCGATGCCATGCCATGCAAATGAGGTGTACACTATACTCCAGAAGGAAATATCGACGTCTCGGTAGCACAACCCAGTGTGACTCGCGAAGTCTAAGTGCCACTCACCCCGGCTCTT
Source organism: Lycium ferocissimum (assembly GCF_029784015.1). Lineage (NCBI taxonomy): Eukaryota > Viridiplantae > Streptophyta > Magnoliopsida > Solanales > Solanaceae > Lycium > Lycium ferocissimum. Next base: position 7,203 of record NW_026727696.1, read on the forward strand.
TGCCCAACAGACAGACGGGACCCTGGCTAATTGCTCACAGGGGGAGTCTCACCGGCACCACCCTGGGGGACCCGCGGAGCCCATGCACTAACAATGATTTTGGAATAACATTGGAATCGGCCATGCAACAACAATGCCGAAATAGCTCATCGGACATCGGCTATCTCACAGTCACTCAAGTAAAAGTGTTTGTCAACATCAGTTTCACACAATCAACGATTCCGGAATTAAACCTCGTACATCGGCCTTCTCATAATCACTCAAGTAAAAGAGTTTATCAAATATCAGTTTCGTATAATCAACGATTTCGGAATGTATCTTCAGACATTGTCCTTTTCACAAACACTCAAGTAAAAGAGTTTATCAAATATCAGTTTCGCTCAACTAATGATACCGGATCATCACCGTGTATCGGCCATGCATGAATATGAGAGAATGCGTGCAATGCATATGTCAATCATCAACACTCAGGTTCAATATCACAAGTACCACAACGAGGTACGCCAACAACGTATCACATCACAATCCCAACAGTGGGTATGCCAACATATATCAAGTCAAGTACCAACAGTGGGTACGCCAACATGTATCAATAACTCAAGTACCAACAGTGGGTACACCAACATATATCGAGCACAAATACTAACAACGGTATGTCAATTCTATCCAAATCAGGACGACAAAACAGAACTCGATATATACCAACTACACATGGCATCAAGCCAACACAATGGAACAATCAAGCACACATAACGGGGTGGCTAGTCCCAACACACATCAGGGCTAACCTAAGGCAATATCCATCCCAACTTCATACCCGAAGGTTCACATGCTGTCTCCGACATTATAATCTAAATATGTGATTCACTATACGAAGTCTCACTAAGGTAAGCCATAACCTACCTGGACTGCCGAACCGTCACACCAATAAGTCACTCTTTTGCTTTGCTTTCTTCAAGCTCAGACCAAAGTAGTCTAAGCATAATTGAATTCTATATTAGAAATCATGAAAAATGATACTAAGATTGCTATGATATCAACTAGGTCCATTTTAACCCTAGAAATTGGGGAAACGGGCCCTCAAGGCAAAACGAGAAATTCGCAGGTAAAATACCAAATTAAGTCCTAGAGAATCATAACCCAACCATTAATTGTTGATTTAACTCAAGAATTGGCCTAAATCTGATTTCAAGTAAAAACACCCAAATTTGGTATAAACCCTAATTCTCCAAATCCGAAATTCAACGTTAAAAGTGGAAGATATGAGGTTACTAAGTTTAGATTCATCAAATTTTAGCATTAAAATCATCAATTTATCATACATGACCCTAGGGAAAATTTTCCCAAAACCATCCTCCGAATTCCATCTCTAGGGAAATGTTAAAGGGAAGGGAAGAATCTAGAATGATTGTGATTAAGGAAGAGTAAAGGATTAGACAAAGTTTACCTCCAAGAATTTCTTCAATTTATCTCCAAGAACAGTTTCTCTAAGCTCCAATATCGAGATATGAAATAATGAGGGTCTAAGACTTATTTAAGACACATTTAATGAAATATAACTGCCCGTCACCGCCACAGCGGTTGGAATGCCGCTACGGCGGCTAAGTTACCCCCACAGCAGTTCGGCCAACATCACATACGGTTGCCCCAGCGGTCATCACACCGCCATAGTGGTGCCGCTGGGGTGGCTCTGGTGTCGCTGTTGCGGGCACCAGATACCAAAAATCCCCAAAATTCCTAAGTCTCCAATTGAAATCCCAGGTTATTCCCGAGGCCATCTGCTCACAACCTGACCACCTAAACCCATACAAAAGTACGTTGCGAACGCACTCGTGGTCTCAGAATTTCCAATGGAGGCCTCGTTGACCAAGTCAACCCTCGATGCCTAATTCCAATCTCCCATCCTATGTCCCGAAATGCATCCGAATGCATTGGGAACCGAACCAAATACACAGACAGGTTCTAAATGACTATCCGGACCTCTCAGAATTGACGAAACTCCGAAAAAGGTCTGTTTGCCAAAAAGTCAACTTCGGGTTAACCCTTTTTCACTTAAGCCTATATTTTCACCAAAGTTGCCCGAATTCGGTCGAGGCACCCTGGGAAGCATATCAGCGGTCCCCTCAGGTCAAAAGCGAGCTAATCAATACTCGGGAAGGGGCGAAAACACCGAAAGAACTATAACGACCAAACAGGTCGTTACATTTCCTTACAGTGACCAATTTTTAGTACACTAATAAACCTACTCAGGTGCGAGTAGTTTCTAGTTATTGTAAACCACCAAGGGCGTCTCTCTAAAAGATCTTGAGACTACCAATAATAGTTACTCACAGTCATTAAATCATAAGTACTCAAACAACATTGCTTCTTTAGGATTTTCATCAAAACATTTCTATTCTTGGCCTTGAGGTAAGAAATAAAACTTACCCGCATAAGAAACAATTCTCACCAAAATCTTATTTCTTGAGGGTTGGTGTTTTTTATTTTCAGTTGATGATATGAGCAAGATAGGTTCATGTTTTTCTTGGTCTTATGGTGCATCCCTTCCATTCGAGGACTTCATCGTACAGGTGTTAGAATCTAACTCTCTTAGCATGACAATCATTGTGGCATGACATAACAACTAGTCTATCCGCATAATCACATCAAAATCTATCATTTATAATTCAATAACGTCAGTTGTAGTATTATAGCCCTTAATGAAAATTGTGCACACTTTATAAACTTTTGTTGATTCTATAGACTCATCTATTAGGGCGGAAACTAGGAAAGAATTTCTCTAACTGTTCTGGTCTTAACCCGAGGTTCTTAGCAAAAGATGGGCCAATATATGAAAATGTAGAGGCTAGGTTCGATTAATGCGTATGCATCATAAGAACAAACTGGTAATGTAACTGGTGCCTCTGCATTTTGACAATCTATGGATACATAAAGACGGGGTTGTCTCCTTCCATAAGTAAGCGAACCTACACACCTACTTGCTTCGTGCCTCCACGGTATCGGTAGCAACTAAGAAATCTGATAGGTGACTAACAACCCTTGTGCACTTTGTTGAAACCTCGGACAATTAATCCTGATATCCCAAGGGTCACCGCAATTACCAAATCCTCACGACCCAGAATAACACTGACTGAATTGATACCTCCCACAAGAACAACAAAGAACTTTCTGATACAACTGCTGCCTAATTACTATTCTTACTCAGTGAGATTGGAGCTCTTTAATTTTGATTCTGGCGAGATTCTTGACTGTTCTGCTGCTTAAAGTGGATGTTTCTGCTAAATTGAGGAGCGTATTGTACTGGTGCTAATGATCCCTTATTAAACCATTTTTTCCTCCCCACCTAGTGTACCACTAAACTCATATGTGCATCGGGCTATCTTGTTTTGATCCTTCTCTACTCTCTTTTTTTGCTTCTTCAATCTAGGTATTTTGTAGATCCCACGGCTAAAGTAAAATGTTCTATACTCACCACTACAACTTTGACAGTGTTCTAGATTTTCTCTCCTACACTGATAATAAACTTGCACGATAATAAATCTGCAGATTTTTGCCTTTTCTGTAGGAATCATGCGAGGAGCGAACATGGTCAGATGGATAAACTTCATGTAATATTCCCGCACACTCATAGTGTTTTTTTTAAGCTTCTCAAATTTTGTAGTCCGACCTTCTCCGTCCTCTTCGGGGATAAAGTTGGCAATGAATGCCTCAATAAATTCCTCCCAAGTAAGAAGGGAAGATTCCTCATCTTTGTCTTTATCCCCACAACTCAAACCACGTATAAGCAACATCCTTGACCTGGTATAAAACCAACTCTACAACATTGTTTCCTGACATTTCATCATTCTGAGTCTTCTAAACACCCTCTAGCCCGTCTAGTACATCTTGCTCAGGTTTAGTCCACAAAACTCCAAAGGTTCAACCTGACAAACTCATTGCATAGATATTAAGACAGAGGTCTCTATCGGTCAGTCTAGAGTAGAGCACCATTGCTTCCTTGACTAACCATAAAGGCGGTACATCCTGATCACACCTCTAACAACACTAAAACTTCTTTCATTTTCGGAGGCATTATCACCCGATATGGGTTACTGTTGGGCGTTGTAGTGGTACCTGATTCTAAATACCTGGTACAACATGTTCTTCTGGCTCAAGCTACTCAACTGGAGGCACTTGGCTAACTTGTTCATCTTGGCTGGCCTGTCGTCCCTGAGCTGCTTCTGTGGAGTGAACCTTCTACATTTCTAAAGCAATACTCATAAAAATTAGGACATGAGCTGTAATGGTAGACGGTCTTAGAGTGCTTTTATCATAATTACAAATATAGGCATTTCTATGACTTCGGAAAAAATTAAATGTATTAGAGCCATACTTAAAGTTAAGCTCTGCCATACGATCTAGAGTGGAAATAATGACAACTTTCTTAAATACCAGTAGTCCCTCATTTGTATATATGGGCCCTCTTAACGATAAGCGAGACTCTACTAACATGACTTCATAAATTCCTTGGACTCTCAAAATGTAGGCTCTGATAATGAATTTTTAACAATCTGATTTCTAAACGAGTCGCGACAAGAACTCGTTGACTTAAGTTGACCGAGCGAACCAACTTATATTTCTAGGCTATCTTAATATGAAAGTCAAAGAATTTAAATAATCGAAAGCTTTCTTCTTAAATTTGACAACCTTCAGTAAAAAAAGAACATTTCATAAAATTCAAATTTTCAAAATCAAATATCTTATAATAGTCATAGAAATCATCTAAACTAACTTATGACTTTAACTTGTCTGTGAAGACTCTAACGAATATGGAGGATTGCTCGTGAGATAGATTCTCCAGCTAATCCTTAACTGAATCTAAATGCAATGCAAAAGGCTGAAAGCAAAGTAAATTCATGAATTCCATGGTCTGAAACAGAGCTCACCAAAATCAAATGAAAAGGGACGTAGTCTTCTTGTCTATATAATTTATGTTTACATTAACATAAGCCAATGTAGGTCCCAAAGAAAAATAATAGGACATTAGCACACTAGAATAATACTCATTGAGTAAAAAAACCTCTCACTAAAGTTGGAACGAGACATACAACGAAACATGAAATGCATGTCATGATAAAATATAAAAATCCTATAAACAGTTGAAGTAAACAAATTGTGCTCCTCTTGTAAAATTCATTCTTTGTTTGTTCCGTAAGAAGTTCAGTTTTCTTTCTTTCATTCTTTTCTTGGGAGGATCAAGAGATTCTGACATTCTTGTTCTTCTTGTATAGTCAAAAACAGCCCCTCCTGATCGCCAAGGTCATATTCCTGTGGTGCCACACAATTCAAGATTCTTAACATGCATGTATTCATAAGCTTTACTAGGGCTTTTATTCAGTGCCCAAACCAACGATAAATCTACTCAGGGCCGAGTAGTTTCAAGATATACACCACAAAGGGCTACTAACCTCTCTCAGAAATCTAGGGACTTAACTATGTACAATCATTGAATCATAAAAACTCAAACAATCTTATTTGTTTAGGATTCTCATCAAAACAATTCTATAGTTAAAAATTTCCTACTCAAGTAATTCAAAATAAAATCAAGTTTGCATCAAAGGGAAATTCATGATTTATACGAAAGAGTTCAACATTCGAAAAACTTATGACATAAGAAATCCATGCGTATGCATATAATGGAGTTTAGAGGATAAGGAATTGTACTTTAAACGGAATACCATTTAGAGCACTTTCTACCGTTTATATTGCTCACTCTAACCGAAATTCACATTAATGTTATAATCAATTTGACCAAAAATAGGATATGATATTTGTGAAAAGATAACTTTAGTAAGAACATTGTCTCAATAACTTTAGTAAGAACATTGTCTCAACTCACCTTTATTTGTTCTCTTCAAAATGCAATACGCTCCAAACAATTTGACATGGAGAATTATTGGGTGCGGATCACAAGGCCTAGAGTTTTAGAGCATATCAATTTATTACACTGTTTGCATATAACTTAAATCCTATATATATAGAAATTAAACCATTTACAAAATTAGTATATTTTAACTTGTTGCAACAAGTTATTTATCTCATTTTCAAAATATTATTTTCGCATATTATGGACCGTAAGCAATGGTTATTTTTTTATTGACCCGATAGTGCAAAAATGATTATACATTATCTATGTATAGAAGTTAAAGTTCGTATAATCCTTTATTTTTATCCATCAAAAGTCCTAATAGATGTGCCCGATATGTTTATTGCTAACCTGATATTAAAAAAAAAAATTCTATCCAAATGTATTTAGACAATGACAAATTTGAGAGACTTTTAAAAACTAAAAGTATATACTTTTCTATTTTCATATATAGTTGACTTGTTTGTCCTGCATACTCTTATCATTTTAAAAAGTCAGATTGAACAAAACCAAATTAAAAGTTAGTTGGCCTTGACATGCCATTTCAGGTTTGTTGTTGCTAGATCCATGAATTTACATTGTTAGACGATTTGTACCCTTCATTTTCTTTTTTTCCTTCTTAATTTATTTATTGGAATTATAAGCAACTGTCGAAATATTTTATAGTGCGTTCAGTTATATAGAGGTTAACTACGAATAAAAAGGTACAAGTTAATATAGTACTCTAGTACTTATCTTAATTTGTTGATAGCAAACCTTTATACATATATTTTAAACATCTTCAACTAGTCCTTATTAAATACAGTGTTATGTTAGATTGATAAATTTTGACTATTGACTGTAGAAAGGGACTTGTGCTCTTATGAATGCTAATTTGGCATTTCTGAAGTATGTGAAGTCATCTCTTGACATTTAATTTAAGTGAATCTTTAGAATGGTTATAAATTATTATGGTCAGTTCGTAATGGGGATATAGGTCTCAAATAAGTTGTATCTAAGCGTTTAATCATGTTTATGATCATTGATGTTACGTCAGTTGTAGTATTAATATTTTTGTTTAAATATTAGAAATCACAAATAACACATAATTTTGTTGTTTCATTTTCCTTTAATCTTAACCTTAGAAAATTTGAAAAATCATCTCAAATCAACTAAGTGATGACCATAAGAGAACCAATCAACTAAAACATGAATTTAATAAATATCAAATGTTTTCTTGCCTTCAAAACTCATGCTTTTGTTTTTCTTCAATAGATAAAATGAATGCAGTACAAAACGGCAAATATGAAATTGATGAGCAAGAATAGTCATACTTTGCGCAACATGAATCTAGCAACTACCAATTTAAATTAGACTATGTTAATTAAATCATGTCAAAAACATTTTTAAGGGGAAACATAGGTTGGTTAACGTGTAACGACATCACTAATCACATATCATATTTATGTTTCTAATATAAAATTAGGAAGAGAAATATGCAAGTTGGGTGAGAATAGTTAAACTGATCAAATGAAACAAAAAACATTTCAATTTATTATATTCATTGTGAAAAAAGGGGGAAGCAATGGCTGGTCAACTCATAATACCATCATCAATCATATATCACAATCAAGCTTTGCTTAATCATATTTATGTAGACAAAATGTTTCCTCTCATTTTTCTGCATAGACAGTATAATTTTAACTTTTTTAAAAAAAAAAAAGTTATTTTGAAGGTGCAATGGTTTCTTGACCAATTTTTTATGGCTTAATAATTCTGGATCGACTCCCGGAATTTGACACCTTTTTTTGGATGTATACCTGAACTATTGTTGGTTCTTATTACTCCCCCGGACGTGGTATTTTGATAGCCTTTACCTTCCTAAACACTGACATGGCAAAGAGCATAGATACATAAGAGCGTGACAGTGAAGAAAAGTTGAAAAAATCAGCTTCCAAGTGGGATACTTTTCAACAAATGATTACCACATAATCACGTACACTACTTTATTTGTTCCAAACTGTGTATTCTTCTTAATATACCACGTATTTTATCTCAACTTTGTATTTTTTGTTCCTTCTTTAGGTTCAATGGTTATTTGTTTCCAACTGTGTATTTTTTCTTTTTTCTCAGCCCAAATAAACAAAATTTGAAATGAAGAAAGAGACTGTGTTTTAGATGTGGAAAACTACTAGAAGTTGGTCCTATTACAACACTTATTTTGTATGTAACCACTTATTTAGATATATGTAAACTATTTTTATAGGCATGAAGCGAGACTCTCTACTGGCTCATACTTAGATATATTATAATGTACGCTAAAAATTAAAAAAGTTACTTTAATCTAGTGTTACCAGTGCTAGTTCCTTCAGGTCTTGGGTTGTGTAATATTACATGCTATTGTAAAGAGAAAAATGCATTTTCTGAACATACTTGTGTAATATAAGCTATATAATTAAACAGACATATATAGTATAATTTTAATTTCAAGTATGTTGGAATTTAACAACAACAAAAAATCTAAAGCGCATTAAAAGATGTTGCTGATCAAGGGGTTTCGATCCCATTCAAAAGTAAGAATATTATTATTCAATCGTCAAGGTCAAGGGGCACGTGTAACCTTTATATAACTAACATGGTACATACAACAACAACAATAACTAGAATAACAAATAAATGGAATAGTACATAAGTTATTAAGTAAATGTATCAACACAACTAACATATTACTATATGTTAAGTTTGGACCTATGCAAATTATTAAACCTGAAAACTAAATATTAACCCTTAACTACCTTATTTTGGAGTTTGTTGCATTTGATCCAATTTAAAATAGCAACAGTACACTAGACAAACAAGTCAACCATGAAAAAAATCTGATAAACAATCTAATAGAAAATTGAAGAGAAGTCTTTCGATTCTTACACCAATTGACTTCTAAGTCTACATACAGTTCATCCAAACTTTTCTTACAGCCTCTCAGCATGCCATTGAGTCTTCAGGTTCAGTGCATTATCTAGGTATTGCTACAACGATAAGGTATATCGTGAACTAATTGCATGATCATATCATACATTTGGTTTACTCTCAAGTGAACAAATTCTAAATTCTAAAAACAAAATAACTACCTTCTAAATTTTGCTAACTTTATTTTTGGATGAAGATTTTTCTTTTTGACTAAAATTTCTTAAAATTAGTACTTCCTCTTTCCCAATTTATATGACACAATTTCTATTTTAGGTTATTCCAGAAACTATTCATTAATCTTAACATTCTTATATTATTCCTAGTGAATGACATGTTGGGCTTTGAGCCACTTCGTATAAAAATTCATCTTTTAATAAGAGAGAAACTGAAAAGACAAGTGTAACTCTCATCGCCCTTCATTTAAAAAAGTGCTTTCTCTACTTTGAAAATATTTGGCTTATATGTCAAAACCCCTTTTTTATATTTTTTTAAAGATTTTTACTCAAACAAATTCACATAAAATGAGATGAAGGGAGTAGTTTTAAAAGTCGAATAACATGAAGGTAAGGCTCTATTTATTCCGAACACGTCTATTTCAAGTAAAACTTGTACAGAATTTCAAAAGTATTGTAGTAAAAGTTTTGTTAATTTGAATATTCACGTAAGTATGACCTTTTAGCGTTATACTCTATTTAAAACCACCGCCACAATAACCCTCAGCCTTCACCACACCCAATTTCAACCTTCACCACCAACCACAATAATACAATCATCAATGCGTGTTGTTAGGATCAGACTACTCATATGTGCTCCTAGAATCAGATTCTTAAAACAATTGGCATAAGAAGGTAATGCTGCGGAATGTAAATCAACACAAGTATTTTCACGTGGAAAGCTCCTTTCTCAAGGGAGTCAAAAACCACGAAGACCTATCTTCCTATAGGATTTACCCAAATTCTTCACTAAAATCAGAGTCGTTCAAAGGTTTACAAATTTCTTGTAACACCTAAAGGACATGTTTCATAAAAATTACGCCAAACAACCTAATTGTTTTTCTAGATCCTGTAACTAACCAATGAAACACCTATTACACAATACTTGTGTAACGACCTTCCCGGTCATTATGAAAAATTTAGGATCACCCTCCCAATAGAATCCTTCCAAGAGTAGAACGAGCTAATAGAAACTCAAATGTAGAACTCTAAGAACTGAAAACTCGGCATGTCTATGATTATAGTTTGGTTGTATTGAGTCCATTGGGGGGTGACGTAGGAAATTAAACCTCCGTTAGGGATTCCGAGGACACAGGTGAGTCTGTATGGTGTTTTTATATTAATGTGCATGTTTTGTTTGTGTTTGTGAGGCCTTGGGTGAAGTGTTGTGTGGTAGAGTGAAAAACTGGTGAGAAGAACCGAGCTCACTGGTTTGGGTTGTCGCTACGACGAACAAAGTCTCGCTGCGCCGAGTCGCGGCAGCGACGGACGGAAGCTCGCCGCGAGGGCGGGGGTGTCCGCTATGGTGGACACTGGACTGCGGTAGCGCTTGTGCTACGGCGGGTCCGTGCTCTCCACATTGAAAATGGGCATTAAGTGGACGTCCTCTACAGCGGGCCCTTGCCAACTATAGCGAGACCGCTGCAGCAGATAGAATAACCACCGCAGCGGTTGACGGGGGCAGTAAACTGTGTTTTTAAACACTTAGTCCGAATTCTTTATTCATAAAACTCCAAAACAGTTTCTAAGGAGCACCTAGAGTGAAATTCTAAGGCTAAGGCAAGAATATTCTTGAAAGGTAAGTCTCAACCCTTCCTTCCTTCATTACGCATTCATCACTAAGATTATCATCATTCTAATAGATCTACAATGGTGAATTGAGGACTAGTAACCGTAGAACTTAATAGGCCTTTAATGGTTGGTGGGTTATGAATATTATTGTGTAATTATCATCTAAAGGCTTGGGTTATCACTTTCTAATCAAGAATTTAACCGTTAGAGACATGAACTAAGTGAATTAAGACTTAGGGTTTCATAAAGATGGTAGCTAGACCATAGAAATTGCTTGTAAGGGATAGCTCGAATGAATAACCTTACGAATTGATAGTTTATGGTTGCTAAGGCCAATGTTAGGATGATTTACACCTAGTAAGTATTCACCCATTAGAAAGGGGTAAAGTGGAAGGGTGTTCATTGAATTGATATTTTTGACTAGAGTGTTGTGACTTATTTAGCATCTTAATTGCTAGACTTTGAGCGTTCCGAGGCATTACGGTAAGGAAAGGCTATAGCGGAGTGATTCGCATTGTTCCAGCTCTGCAGTTGAGGTAGGTTACAGTTTACTTTAGTTAGAATTTGATTAGTTGATTGTATGTGTTATGATATTGATAGGAGAAAGCATGTCTAGTCTTCGGGCATAATGTGTGGTTGTTATTTCTATATGCTATTGATTGAGTGATAATGTGGGCTAAATGCCATTATTCGATGTGTGGTGATCTAGAATTTGATGACAATTGTGGTGATAAGTTAATATGATCTTCTTGATGAAAATGATATACTACTTGATAATTGCTCATTAAAAGTGACGGGTATATATATATATATATATATATATATATATATATATATATATATATATATATATATATATGAAAAGGCACATTTGAAAGGGGGTGAGGATGTGACCTAGATTTTTGACACATTTGACAAGGAGTGAGGATGTGGCCTAAGTTAAAGGCTCGTGATCTGAGGTAAGATTTCAGAGCGAGGGTACATGGACACCATGGGTCACTTGCAAGTCATAGCTATTGGGAAAAGGCATCAACTAGCATGTATGATGAGTGATTAGTGACTAAGTAGGTGAGAATGTTGTTGCGATGTTTATTCCATTGCTTGCTTCCGTTGACTTTATTGTTAATATTATTGGGTGGACTTGATTTGTTAATATCATTGGTTGACTTGGTGTTGGCTATTTGATTATGTGTTATTGACTGGTCTATCTATTTTATTAATTTTATGATTCATGCATGATACTAATCTTAGTCGGCCCATGGTATCTACCGGTACATAGTGTTTGTACTAATACTACCTTGCTGTATTCTTTTTAAGTGCAGATTGTGATCCAGAGACTGCTACTCGACCTCATATTTAGATTGAGGCCATTTGCTGACAAATTGAGGGTGAGCTTCTATACATGCCAGGCCGCCGAAAGATCTTCCTTTATTTAATGTCTATTTCCATTCCAGACGTTGATGTTTTCTTATTTCAAACAGTATGGATTCCTTAGACATTTTTTGGATTACAGTCCTTGTACGGTGCCTTTCAGATTTTAGAGTTGTAATAGTTAGGACTTCAGCATTTACATTATTGTTTTATGGCATGACCACTTTTGACTTAATCTTGCATTTAATTTATTGTGAACTGAAGGAATTGACTAATTAAAAAAAGACTTTAATGAGTAGATGGTTAAGCGTATTGGTTCACCCACTAAGAGTTAGTATAGATGCCAGTCATGGCGGGTTGGGTTGTGACAGAGTTGGTATCAGAGCGTTAGGTTCATCGATCTCATCGTACAAGGACATATCTAGTAGAGTCTTGCGGATCGGTATGGAAACGTCTGTACTTATCTTTGGGAGGCTACCGGACACTAGGAAAATTCCCTTCCTTTCTTTCTTTCGTGCTACTTGATTCCAATTGGCATCTGGATGATTCAAATTGGAATCTGACTATCCTTCATGCTCTCACAGATGGTGAGAACACGTGTGACAACAGCCAGAGGTAGAGGTGGAGGTAGAGGAGCAGCGCCGGTTGGGGCGGAGTTCCAGCAGTTGATCCCGTGCCTCCAATGGCCCCTAATGAGGCCGCGAGAAATGGAGCTGCACCAGTTTAGCCTGCGGTAGTGTCAGCTCCGCCAGGGGCTGCAGCTACTCCGGGTTTACCAGATACGATGGCTCGGTGTTCGAAGCGGCACACGGGTTGGAGCAGACCAGGAGCGACACCCCGTTCCGGCAGTAGGGGTGCGAGGATAAGCCCAGGGTTCGGACGAGTTCGTGCTCCAGGAGTTCAGCATGTCGCAGCCGTGGCACCTCACTTGGATAAAGTTCCCTATTTCGAGGCATTTTCGAGGCCATTTGCAGGGCCGGTGATGACTGGTGAGGAGCATGATTTATTTTGGAGGTTCACCAAGATGAAGCCTCCTATTTTCTATGGTACTGAGTCAGAGGATGCGTACAAGTTCATTATAGATTGTCATGAGAGGCTCGATAAGATGGGGGCGGTAGACAAGTATGGTGTTGAGTTTGTAACTTTTTAGTCCTCAGGTGATGCCAAGTTGTGGGGGACGGCATATGTGGAGAGCAGGCCAGCTGTCAACTCCGTTGACTTGGGTTCAGTTCTATTCAGTGTTTTTGGAAAAGTATGCTCCGCCTACTTTGAGGGATAGGAAGAAGGATGAGTTTGGTAATATTGATCAAGGGAACTCGTTTGTTGCTGTTTACGAGTCCCGTTTCCATTCCTTGTCCCAATATGCTCTTCAGTTGCTACCTACTGAGAAGTGTGAAAGGATTGAACAGTAGACTTCAGCTATCAACTCTTCAGCTTGTAGCCACTGGGGCTTCACTCCAGGAGGTAGTGGAACATGTCCATGTTGTTGAGGGGATTAGACTGGAGAGTTATGCAAAGCAGGCAGAGACGAAGGCCCGAAAGGGTGGAAATTTCAGCAGCTCCTTCTCTAAGGGGCAGAGTTCTTCGGTGTATTCAGGGCATCCGATTTAGTCCGCTATGCAGGTGTCTGTTGAGGGCCCATCAGGGGCCATTCATTATTCTTCGGGTCATCATTGGGGCGCGCAGCCCAGCTACCTAGAGCATGGGGGTTTTACCGCTTCATCAGCTTCTGCTCAGCGGCCTAAGCTGGACCGTTCTTGTTACGAGTGTGGTGAGTGAAGGAATTTTAAGAGGTTTTTCCCCAGAATCAGATAGGGTGGTTAGGGGACTTAATATCAAGCTCTTCGAGCTCCATTCGCACCAGATAGGTGAGACAAGGACCGTGTACAGGCAGGGCGGGGCGGCCACACCGCGGGTAGGGGTGGTGCGCAGCCTAACCAAGGCAGATCTCGGGCGGCGAGAGAGGTGGACGGCGGCCGACGAGGGCGGGGCTCGGGCGACGGGGTAATCGTAATGGTTCATAGGTTATAGGAGGGCGCGGTCACTTTTATGCCTTCCCAGGCAGACCTGAGGCTGAGGCCTTCGATGCCGTCATCACATGTACTATCTCAGTCTGTGATCGGATGGCTTCTATTTTATTTGATCAGGGTTCTACTTTTTCATACGTGTCTTCATATTTTTTTGTGGGCTTAGATGTGATTTGTGATACACTTGACGCCCCTATCTATGTATCTACTCCGATCGGGGATTCGGTTGTGGTAGATAGAGTTTACTGTTCTTGCGCTATTACATTTATGAGATATAGTACTTGGGCGGATTTAATGATCCTAGAAATGGTAGACTTTGATGTCATCTTGGGCATGAGTTGGTTGTCCCCGCATTATGCGATTCTAGATTGTCACTCTAAAAGAGTTACCTTAGCTATTCCCAGGGTACCTAGACTTGAGTGGAAAGGTAACCTTATTCCCCTCCTTAAGAAAGTTATATCCTTCATTCGTGCTAAGAAGCTAGTAGAGAGGGGTTGTTTCTTATTTGGCACATGTCCATGCTACCAGTGCAGATACTCCACCTATTGATTCAGTTCCAGTGGTATGCCAGTTTACGGATGTATTTCCTGCGGACTTGCCAGGTATGCCACTTGACCATGACATTGACTTCCGGATTGATTTAGACTCAGGGAATCGTTCTATCTCTATTCCACCCTATAGGATGGTGCCAGCAGAGTTAAGGGAATTGAAACAGCAGTTGCAAGATTTCTTGAGTAAGGGGTTTATTGCCCGAGTGCCTCTCCTTGGGGTGATCCCATGTTGTTTGTTAAAAATAAGGATGGGTCTATGCACATGTGTATTGATTATCATTAGCTGAATAAGGTTACCATCTGAAACAAGTATCTCATCCCCCGTATCGATGATTTGTTTGATCAGCTTCAGGGAGATTCTGTGTTCTCTAAAATTGACTTAAGGTCAGGGTATCACCAGTTAAAGATTCGGGCAGAAGATGTTCCTAAGATAGCCTTCAGGACCAGGTATGGACACTATGAGTTGTCGGTTATGTCTTTCGGGCTTCCTAATGCCCCAGCTACAGTTATGGATTTGATGAATAGTGTTTTTAAGCCTTATTTATATTCTTTTGTGACAGTGTTCATTGATAATATCCTGGTGTATTCTAAAAGTAAGGAGGATCATTAGAAACATTTAAGTATTGCTCTTGGGGTATTGCGGGAAAAGAAGTTGTATGCTAAGTTCTCCAAGTGTGAATTTTGGTTGTCTTCTGTCTCCTTCTTGGGGCATGTAATTTCGAAAGAAGTACCATTTCAATGGTCCGACGAGTGTGAGGAGAGCTTTCAAAAGCTCAAGACCTTGTTGACGGCAGCTCCTATTCTAGCATTGCCCGTGGAGGGCAAGAATTTTGTTATTTATTGTGATGCTTCACGCTCTGATTTGGGTGCTATTTTGATGCAGGAAAGAAGGTGATTGCTTACGCTTCTAGACAGTTGAAGGTGCATGAGAAGAACTATCCTACTCATAACTTGGAATTGGCAGCAGTGGTATTTGTGTTGAAAATCTAGAGGCACTACTTGTATGGTGTCCTTTGTGAGGTGTATACTAATCATCACAGCTTGTAAGATGTGTTCACTCATAGGGATCTGAACTCTAGGAAGTGGAGATAGATGGAGTTGCTTGTAGGATTATGACATCACCATTCTATATCATCCTGGTAAGGCTAATATAGTGGCCGGCGCGTTGAGTAGGAAGTTAGCCAGTATGGGAAGTCTGGCTCGTTTGATCTCTTCAAAGCGTCCGTTAGCTAGAGAAGTTCAGACTCTGGCTAACAGTTTTATGAGACTTGGTATGTCTAGCATGGGCAGAGTGTTGGCTTGCGTTAAAGCTAGGCCATCGTTTCTGGAGCAGATTAAGGCTAAACAGTTTGAGAAAGTTAAGTTGTGTAAAAATCGTGATAAGGTGTTCCGTGGCGAGGCCAAGGAGGCCGTGATAGACGAAGAGGGAGTGTTACGGATTAATGGGTGAGTTTGTGTTCCACGTGTGGGTGATTTGACCAACACTATTCTAGCAGAGGCTTACAGCTCGAGGTATTCCATTCATCTTGGCGCTACTAAGAAGTATCGAGATCTGAGACAACATTATTGGTGGGCTAGGATGAAGCGTGACTTGGTGGAGTTTGTTGCTCAATGTTTGAACTGCTAAGAGGTGAAGTATGAACATCAGAAACCTGAGGGTACACTTCAGAGGATGCCCATTCCTGAGTGGAAGTGGGAAAGAATAGCAATGGATTTCATGGTTGTTCTTCCAAAGACGTTGGAGAAATTTGATTCTATATGAGTTATTGTCGACAGGTTGACTAAGTCTGCTCATTTTATTTCGGTCCAGATAACGTATAATGCAGAGAAGTTAGCCAAGTTGTACATCAGGGAGGTGGTTCGATTGCATATGGTTCCAGTTTCCATCATCTCTGACAGGGGCACTAATTTTATATCGAACTTCTAGAGGACTCTACAGGCCGAGTTGGGCACTAGGTTGGACCTTAACACAGCGTTTCACCCTCAGACTGATGAGCAGTTCGAGTGGACTATTCAAGTTCTTGAGGATATGCTTCGGGCTTGTGTGATAGATTTTGGTAGTCAGTGGGATTAGTTCTTACCATTGGCAGAGTTTGCGTATAACAATAGCTACCACTCGAGCATCGCATGGCTCCATTTGAGGCTTCGTATGGGAGGAGGTGTTGGTCTCCTATTGGTTGGTTCGATGCATTTGAGGTGAGAACTTGGGGTACGAACCTTCTGAGAGAGTCATTATAGAAGGTGAAGGTGATTCAAGCTAAGCTTTTGGCAGCACGGAGTAGGCAAAAGGGGTATGCAGACTGAAAGGACCGAGATCTTGAGTTTATGGATGGAGAACAAGTTCTGTTGAAAATTTCACCCATGAAGGGTATGATGAAGTTTGGGAAGAAGGGCAAGTATAGCCTGAGATTTATTGGTTTCACGACCCAACCCACGGGTCGTGCGGGCACCTACCATATGATAAAGCTAGTAGGCGAACCCTTAGCAATAAAACCTAACACTTAAAAGCATGTGACAATCATCCTTAAAATTAATAAAATTTACAATAGACATTTATTACAGACTCGTTTCAATATAATAAATCGCAATAAAACCACGAGATCTAGTCTGACGGGCACAAAAGCTCCTAAAATACAAGAAGAAAAATTAAATGACACAACCTCCGGGAGTGAGATAGGCAAAGCTGTAGGAGAATATCCGATAGACCCATGCGGCGAAACTTCAGCTAAAACCTGCAACACATCTACACCCAAAAAGGGCGTAGCAAGAGTAGTATTAGTACACCACACGTACTGGTAAGCATCATAGGTCGACTAAGATTAGTTCACGCAATACAACATAAAGTTAGATAAGCAGATAAGTCAATGAACCTCAAGATTTTCAATAAAGACCAATACCACGCCACCCCCTTACCTCTTTACTCTCGAAGCTCGCTTCCTTTATTCCCCAACCATAAGGTATCCTACTAAATCACAACCTAGTAACTCTTGCGTTCACATTCATCGTATAATGTACTTTTACCCTTATTATTTAAAGAGTTCACCTACTCACCTTAGTACTGTGATATGATGTTTCTAGGGAAATAAATCACTATCTGACGACCAACACTACACTTACCTTGTGTAACCCCCCCACCAAACTCTCAACAACACACACAAATTAAATGAGCAATGTTAACGACAGTAACACACACATGTATAACAATAAATCATGAGATGCAGTGCAATGCAAATGTGATGCAAGGCCCAACACGCTGTACATACACGCTATCTGATGTCTTTGCTCAGTAGCCATGACCTGCAGGGGACCCATGGTGTCCATGTACCATTCGTTCCGGAATACTCCTCGGACCCGAGCACAAACCTCCGCCCAGAATGAACCTCAGTCACGGATTTCAATTCGTATGCATTTATGAAATTCAAATACTCGATCACATGGCCACAAGGCCGGATAACACAATGCAATACTCAGCCTTGCCTTTTACCTGTATCTTCGCATAAACCATGCAATGCAATGCACGAAACTATATGATAATTCAATCATAATTCCAGCCCTTGATGAGCGTAGAGTCAACCCTAATCAATATAATTCTTTAAATACGACCTCTCAATTTCGAGGAAATAGCATTATGAATGTTCAATAAAATAGGACACACAACGGAATTCATCCCCTTCTAAAGTTGCATAAAAGTAAACACTAGGTATCTCCCTAGTGACAATATCACTTCTTATTAACTAAAACATTATTAGCATAGCCCTATTTTAATCACATTACAAGTCCGTCCCACCAAACTCCATGTCCGAAGACCTAAGCATGCATTCTTCCGTCAACTCTAAGCGTATATACGATTAGCTAATCAAAGTCTCACTTAAGTAAATCGTAACCTACCTCTTTGGCCAACAGATATTTGATTCTCTATGAGTTTCTCGTCTTTTTAACCTTCATCCGAATCCATGAGTGAATATTATTCGAAGGGAATAGTGGAAAAGGGATTAGAAGGGTTTTCCTTTTCTTAGGACCATGGTTTTTCTTTCATGAGGAACCCTAGGAGCAGCCTTTGAGAGTCTTGTTGAAAAAGGAGAGAAAAATAGACTAAGAACAAAAATTCAGCTAATGTTTCCGCATGGACCGTTGCGGCGGTCACTAAGCCATTATAGCGGTACCGCTATGCGGCGGTTGATATGACGGTCCGCTTTAAACTTCTGGCCCGAAATTTCCAAACCCTTCGAAAATTGATTTTTTTGTCACTCTTAACTCTTAAAACATATCATGAAGCTTATTATTTACAAGCCTTGAGCTAGATTGGGCATGTTTTCATGAAATATTAAATAACGATCGGACGGGTCTTCACAGTGTTGGGATGGATACTCTTAGATTGGTAATTGTCTTATGTGTGTGGCTTGTCGCCATGATGTTGGGTTTGTCACCCCATATTGTGACATTGTGCTTGTTGCTTTATTAATTATAATTAGAGGTTGTGTTGAGCTTGATGTTGCGTGTTGAGAATATTCATTGTGTAAAAATTCTATTTTCTTTATCCCTTATCGTTCCTGGTAGGTTTACCCATGTTATGATCATTTATGTACAAAACTATGGTTTATGAGGGAGACTATTGTATAGACTGATAGGCTTAGGAGTTAGAAGTTCCATCTAGGCTTATGAATTGAGCGCTGAGTTGCATTGTATTTGTGCTCGGGGTTTAAATTAGTTGTGGAATCTTTTGGTTATGGATGATTGGTGGCGGTTATTGCCTTTTATGATTATCATTGTTGAGTTTGACATTCATACATTCATTGCATTCCGCATTTCACATGGTTACATGATGTGGTTCCAACGGAAACAATGGCAAAGGTATTATGGCACTGATAAAAGATTTATGGCAACAAGAATAAAGTATTGTGATGTTTGATGGAAATATTATATGAGTCCGTGATTCGAGGTTGTTATCGGAGTGGAATGTGATATACTCGATGCTTGAGGTTTCTTGCGGGGATAAGCGAGTACATGGACTTCGCGGGCCCCAATGGGTCATAACTATCGAGACATCAATAGTTCTGTCCGTAGCATGTGTGTGCAGGTTGTGACATTGGCGGTTGCATTGCATTACACTTCATCCGTTTGCGTTGCATCTTACATCATTATGGTTTTCCCTTATCTTGTCCGCTCTTTGGTTGTGTAATGCTTATGTGACTGTTTGGTTATGATTAGGAATCTTGGTGAGGTGAACATATATATCGAGGAATAGAACTTGACTTTCGGATATGATTTGAGCATAGAGAGACTCTTATACTAAGTGTTGTGAACTATCGTGTTGACATGTGTACTTCCTCGTTTGATTTCCTGCCATACTCATCTGTTTACTCCCACTTGTTTTATATATATTGCTAATTGTTGTCGGCCTATGATGCTTACCAGTACAAGTGTTGTACTGATACTACTCTTTCTACACCCTTTTTGGGGTGTAGAGTTTTTCCAGGTTGATGCCCGAGGTTTAGTTAGCTTCCGAGGATCTCACGGTATCCACTCTAAAGCTTTCTGTTGATTCTTTTTCCAAAGCAAAAGTTGTACTTAGTTAAACGGTATTGCAAGTTATATATCGTAGAAGCTCTTGTACGAGTCTAGACTAGGCATTGGGAGACAATTTATTTAATGTAATGTATTTCCTTTCGTTATTCTCTTCTCTTTAAATGATGCTGAAATGGTTAACTTATTATTTTCCTTAAAATGGCGTAAATTTAGTTTTGGGTTTGGGAAGGGTTCGCCCACCAGAAGGGTTAGTGTGGGTGACCGCACGATACACGAGTTGGGTGGTGACAAGTTAGTATTAGAGCCTTAGGTTACCTGTCTCACGAGTACAAGAGCTGTGTATAGTAGAGTCTCGTGGAATGGTACGTAGACGTACATACTCTTCCGCAAGGTGCTATAGGACATTTAAGAAATTCCTATTCCTTCACTCATATGGTACCACGTCATTCAAACTAGTACCTGGTTGAATCAAACTGGTATCTAGTCGATTCCAATTGGTATCTATGTGTAGTGTGTCGGGAAGTGTTACGTCTGCTTGTTTCCTGTTGTTAATGAGTTTTGAATGTCATGAAAAGTTCCTAGACTTAATAGAATCCCCCTTTCTAGTTCCAGCCATCTCGTGCCTGCGAGAAAATTATCGCGTCTGTGAGGTCGCGTCCGCGTAGGATGGGCCGCAGATGCGAGTATCATGAGATTGAGTCTGTGTTTGCGTGACCATGTCCGAAGATACAAGGCCGCCTTTATGGAGTTCTGTCCGCAGAAGTGGACCCGAGTCGATCTATTCCAATTTGCATATGCAAAGCACATTAAGTTAAAGCCAATCTGCACCTGTGAATATTTGTTCCACGTTAGCAAAATCACTGGGCAGAAACCAGTGAAGCTCTTCCCCGTCTTTCCAACCTGTTCAACATCAATTCGTAAACCAATTCATTCAAACCAACAAAAAACCAGCATATAAAATCAAGCCTGACAAAGGCATAAGTCTAGCAAATATCCAAAGCCTGACAAGATAACAAAACCAACATCCAAGCCCAAGAAAAATAAGAAGAAACAAAAGAAAATCGAGATCCAAATGTCTAAAACCCAAAACAGAAAATATTTGAAATGAAAGCCCAAAAAGGACTAGACCAGAAACTGTACGGGCTCAAACCTTCTGAGGTGCACTCTGGGCCTCGTCATCCTCAACCTCGCTACTATCACCACCATCGAAACTGCCTTCATTAGATCAACCCTCAGCCTCTGATAGGAAGGAGTGTCTATCTTTCTTATCTGTGTCCTTAACTGGAAGCCTTCCCTTCAAATTCAACGTCTTAAAAATCGCCTTGATGCCCTTCCACATCCTCACCAGTAACTTGTCCGTTGACCTGCGCTTCTTCTTCTATTTGTCAAGGTCCAGGTGGAGCTCACTGTGGCTTATCGGCATATAGGCTGTCTCGAGGGAGCTAATGGAGGCCTTTAGCCCTTTCTGTGCCTCCAGATACTGTGTCATCTCCTCTCTGGTGAACTGGCCAGCAGTGGTAGACTCTGAGGGACCGGCCTCTGTGGGAGGTTTTGGTATCTTAGCTACCAAGTCCTGAATAGTCTGCAATTGAAAATTGATCGAATCAGAGGGCCTTTGCGTCTACGAAGGGAAAGCATCGTCCTTATCCTCATCATCGCCCACAGTCACCTCAACCTTCCTCTTCTTTCTTGACTTTGCACTACCCTCCCCTTGGAATCTCAGTGGGTGCAACCGCTTCTCCGGATCAACCTAATCATCGTCAGGACGGAATGAACCCCTGCATCTTGGCACAAGTAAATAATCAATTGAGGGAGCATCAAACTTGGACCGCACAGAGACAAGTAATCCTTCCACGCCTTCATCACTTGTGCACCAACGTTCATCAAAATGTCATCCAAGATACAAACATTCATAAGGGCATGAGAATACATGAAGTTGGTGGTGTTTGACGAAGCGTTCACCCTACGAACAATGATGCTTTTCCATCTCTTGGCCTCGGCATTAAAGTATGTGCTCTAAATCCCTGCTTTCTTAAACCCAAGTAATCTTTCCCCTCGCACCCTCTGAAACCAGTTTGAAGACCAGCCAGTCCCTGTTTCCACAATCATCCTTAGCCTGCTTCAACTCCGCGGGGTGATTAGCCAAGTTATAGCGAGCATTGATCACCTCAGCATTCAACTTCACTACCGTATTCTGGATGATGATTGTCACACCCCAATCCTGATAGGGCATGATGGGCACCCGACCCTTACTTAGAGCCGAGCAAACCCGCTGGTTCTCGTTATCCTCATAATCTCAGTGGACCCCTAAATCATGAAATGAAATGCATAATGAAAGCTTTTCAAAAACATTCTTTTCGTCTTTCTCAAATCAAGTAAAATCTGTAATCATATGAAATCTGTAAAGTAATGCATAATGATACATCGGCTTACATAGCCACTTACAAGACTGACATACAGTATACATGACTCTGTCTGCAAAAGTCTCTAATGTAAGATATGATATCAAAACCTAAGTTGGGACAGGGCCCTAACTTACCCATAATGCATATGACTCAACTCGTAAGGAAATACTCTGACGTGGCATCACTCTGAACAGAATGGACTTTACCAATCCAGTTGATAGCCTGGGACATCCTATAGTCAAACTCCTGTATAACTTTCCTGCAAAGCAATATGGGACTGTGTGGCATGAAACACAGCGCCCCCAGGCAAAGGGACGTCAGTACGAACAATGTACCGAGTATGTAAGGCAGCAGTAATCATAAAGAGTGAGATATAAGTCATAATAAAAGTACGAGAAACAACCTGTAATATGGATAGCCCCGAAGGCAGAGAATAACAATGTAAGTAGCCCCGAAGGCAGAGAATAACAATGTAAGTAGCCCCAAAGGCAATGACTAGCCCCCGAAGGCAATGACTAGAAATGTAAATATATACCGTACCCGGCTCTTTAGTAAGGGACTCGGTGAAATGTAAATATATACCGTACCCGGCTCTTTAGTAAGGGACTCGGTGAAATGTAAATATATACCGTACCCGGCCCATTAGTAAGGGACTCGGTGAAATGTAAATATATACCGTACCCGGCCCTTTAGTAAGGGACTCGGTGAAATGTAAATATATACCGTGCCCGGCCCTTTAGTAAAGGACTCAGTGAAATGTAAATATATACCGTACCCGGCCCTTTATTAAGGGATTCGGTGAAATGAAATAGTGTATACATATATATAGAAGCAAATGAATGCAAGTGAGACTCATAAAATTATTTCTGAAACTCTTTGAATAACCTGGAAGCACGCTCGAATGTCACCATGGATTATATCAAAATAGGACTTCAGGAATCATAGACACGTATCAGGACATAATGAAATAGCTTCTGGAAATCAAGAACATTAGCCATTCTATTATTTCTAAGAATAGGAGCTTCTTTGGAGTTTATACGTTCATCGTCCGTTTGTTTCATATAGACCATGCCAAAAGAAGAAAAGGGAATAGCCTTAACATACCTCACGTCGTTCAAGAACTCAGTCCAACCACGAACTTTCACAATTAATATGCCAAACCTATAATCGTAATAATATGCACATGACTTAAGAAGGCTTTCGTATATCATATATATTAATTGATAACTTAATTCTAAAACGAAATGGGCTGCATCTCCCCTATGTCATTAGTATCTCCCAATTCGGTATATCACCACAATATCCCAACAACAAATAAATCTCAACAACACAACATGCATATCCATAGCAACTTCATAATACTTTATAACGAGCGACAAGCTCGAATTAGAATCCGTATACTCCATAGCACCATTTCGTATGTTTCCTTCTTAACCTTAAAAATATGCTCAATATGATAAGGGCATCATTTACCACAAATCTCATCTTTATATCATATAATTACAACAAGAAAAACAGCCCACAACTCCAACTCTATCACATGACAATTCTATTCGCAAGTTCGTATTTATTTCATCTAGCAACGTAGATACGACTTGGGCAAATCAAATACATCTAGGAGAGAGGATTTCTTACCTTATATGCCAAGAACTAATCTTCTTTCACCTTACTTCACTTTGAAGCTATCACACGGAGACCGAAGTGGATATAACCCTTATATCATTCCTTGTATTTTTTTTCTTACGTAGAACCTTGCTATATTTTCTTGAGTAGCATCCGTTCATTTACACTTTGGAAAGAAGAGAATTTACTGCCTTTTCATATATTGTTGTGCATAAAGTCGTTGCTGCTCTAGATTTGTTGAGAGAAAATCATATAATTACATGGAGCTTGAACTTACTCCTACTAAATCACCAAACCTTTCCTTTTTAATCTTGAATAACCTTGAAACCTTTCTATTCGTTGCTGCCTTACCTCTTTTAAGTACCCTTTCATTACACATCCATTTGCTGGAATATAAAGTGAAGTAATGTAAAAATAAGTTAGTACCAAAGGAGTGATAGGTAGTAATCCACCTCTTAGACAGTAGGGTCCACCTCCCCCTTCAATTACTTGAATATCTAATCTGCACTAAAGATGCCACCTCCTAATATATGTGATTAGTCATTTGTTGCTAGTTCCACCATACACCCATGTGTAAAGCACCTAATTACATTTATTCAAATAGGCAATTCCTTGTCCGCACCAATTCTCAACAATTAAAACATTGCCAAAAATTAACTTATTGATCTCAAGTCACTTTTTAACACACTGCATATATTCATTACCATAATCACGTGGTGTAACACTAGTCCATAGCCTTTTTATGCACACACCAAATATTATTCTCAATCACCGTCATCACACTTGTTAAGTCCTAGATTATTTCGGGACCTCAAACTTTTATACACCAATCTCTTTATTTGCATACTTGAATATGACCAAATCCTACGACCTCGGTAAAATTGCTCATGTTGGACGGTTCAATTTCCTGGTCCAAAAATACGGGATAGTACAGCTTGGATCGTATTTCATTCGAATAAATTTTGAACCTCGACGAAACTTATTTTCTTCAATTGGTTTAACTTCAAATCCTTACGATACATCTGTACCATCATCTAAACACCTATAAGCTTAGGGAATAACTTCACTTCCGTTACTAATGTCATTTAACTCATACGCTTTCCGACACATGAAAACACGGGATGTAACATCCTTCCCCCCTTTAGAACATTCGTCCTCGGATGTTAAACTAGTCCTATATAAGTATACTGGTTATGGTGATCTTATAACGAATCAATTGTAACTCAAACTCATCTATCATGCTATGCCTCTCTTTACTTAGCCTAATGCCATTCTCCACTTGACATCTGTTAATATTGAATTTCCAAAGAAAGTGGTCATAATTCAACTACCTTCGTAATTGACAGCAACTTACTATATCCATGTACGTTTGAAGCTTAGGGTGAGTTTTCCTTGTTTTGGAGTTATCTTTCCAGTAACACTGTAGAATAGGAGCTGTCTTTCCCTTGGGTAGGTTTACCATCGCATATTGGTTCCTCTTGTTATCTCTTCTAATTTTTATAGTTCTACTTCTACTCTTTATTTAGGTCGTATATTCCGCAGTGTACCTCCCTCTTGGAGTCATCATTTTAATCCTCTGACATGCACTATCTATAACATTCCCTTTGAATAGTTGAAAACGAGTTTCCTTCTTAGTAATGACTCTTGGTTGCAATAGTCCCTTGATACTCGGATTCGTCGATCCTTTTTCTTGCTCAATAATGGTATTAAGTCTCACATGGTTTGCAAATCTCCCCCACTTCCTTTCTTCCATATGACCATGATAATGGTATTGATTCATATCGGTAAAGTCTAGATAAATTCAATCTGAGATGTCTTTGTCATAGATGTCCCTCGTCGACTCATTAAAGGCTTCATGATTTTTGAGAATTTCATAATCCTCTGGTAAACTGTTGGAAATTCGCTATAACCACAATGATACAAAAATGATAGTTCCAAGGCGTAATATTCTTTTTGTCAAATGCCCTTTATTCGATGACCCTATCGAATTCGTAAGTAATCTAACACACCCCAGGGCTATCATAAGAAACAAATAACATATACTTATATCATATTCAGAGTAATTGTCCTATTTGTCCTTAATGACAATTCCAACTCAACATTTCGACTCAATTTATAATATATTTTCCCTTAAGTATCACAAACATACTATTCTTACTTACCTATTCTTGCAAACCCCTGCAGAGCAAGTGACGTAGGAGCGGACCTGTCTCTACAGAAATTCATCTACATCTGCGTATGTATCCAACCCCAGCATTTTTCGCATCAGTGCATGGTAGGGCGCTGACGAGGAGTCGTATCTGTGAAACTTGTTCCGCAAAGGCGGACTCGTCTTCAACCTTCGAGACCAAGAAAAATTTCCCAAATTTTTCCCACAATTTGGACCCGAAATCAATGTTTTTACTCCACATCCTCTATCATTCGAGCATGCATGGTTATTGGACCTCATAAAACATGGTTTCAAGCAATAAACACCCCAAAATTCTAGAGATTCTACCCCCAACAACCATGAACACCTGCCCCATTATTATTTAAGTTTTCAACCCAATATTGAGCAATTCTAGTGCATTACACAGTGATGAACATGATCTAACATTAAATAACAATCAAACCTACAAATTTTTCAACCACCCACCCACAAAACCCACATCACAAAATACCAAATTCTACCCTAAAATCCTTAAATTATTGGCATGTATAAACTAAGATTTGTAATTAGAAATTGTTGTAGAGTATAATGGGCGGGATGAACTTACCGTGGAGTATAGACTTGGAGAAGATGAAGTGTGGTTGAAAATCCCCTTTTTCTTTTGCTCGTTCTTGTACCGTTTGCTTGTGTGTTTTGTGTGTAGTGTTAGGAATGAGAAGGAGATGGGGGTGGAGAGGTGTTTTATGGACAGTGGGAAAGGGGGGAAGGGTATAATAGTTGGGGACTGGGGATAATATTTTGGGTGGTGGAGTGTTATGGGGGTATGGAAGTGGTAAAACTGCCTTTCTGAAATATTTTAAATAGCCGAACTTTCGCTTTTGCGGAAAATGCACCTTCGGCGATGCATGGGCGGATGATCATCCCACCTCCACGAGCCTCGCCTACCCTAGACGAGCCACTTCTACGGATGGTTTGATAGCATTCACGGACTAGCCTCTTCGTGTTTCCTCCGCTCCAGCAAGTCTGGTTTCTTTAGGGACTGCTGCCTATGTAAGTAGTCATTCTCACTAGCGAGTGCCCCATTGCACTATTTCCCTTCACGTAAGTGACAACTATTCAATCTATGTTCCTTCGAGAAGTAGTTATTCTACCCCAATTTGATTCAAATCCAACTCTAGACTTTCATATATCTCTTACGGAGCATATCAGACCACTAAATTCCTTTTAGGTGTCCTACCAAATCAAGTCTTAATTTTTTAGACCGCGTGGATGAACAAGGTTGTCGATTCAATGAGTACCGACTAATATCCGATAAGGCTAGCAACCATCCGACTGTAGGAGGTAGCAAACAGGGATACACATTGGGTGTATAAGCAGAGAAGATTTGCCACCTACGTATACCACTACTTCCGACACCTGAATGACGTTCGAAATTCATGACAGTACGACCGATGGCATGAAGCATCACCACCATCTTTCGAGCCAAAAATTTTCGATCACCTTCTTTTCGAAGAGTTATGACGTAAGCATATGTGTTCACAGTGGAAGCTGGGTTTCTCATGATGAGAGCTACTTCATAAGCAGAGACTGGTACAATTGGGTTTTGGGCATGGGATGTAATATCGTTCCTGAATAATCATTCTACGTGCTTGAAGAGAATTCCTTGTGAGGCTATGTCTCAGACTCTTTACTAATTTATGCGTATCTCTTTCTGCTACTCTCCATTCGAGGACTAACGGTTGTTTAAATCTGACGTGATGACCAATTTGGTCGTTACGGACCTTCCTTATTCTTCTCCTAAAATACCCCTTATTCAGGTTGGCACCGATAGTTGTTACACGTGGGATTTACGGGTAAGGGTGATCTATAGACCATTTTAGAAAGAACTTCTCTTACATAAGAATTTTTTAAAGCAGTTGTGGCGCTTCTGCGATCAGCGGGCCGCTTCAGCATGCCCGCGTTTGTGAGACCCTGTTCGCGTCGACGCAAATTCTATCGAGTTAATGAACCTGCATCGGTGGAACACTTTCCGAAGAAGCAGTATCGCCTAGGCGAGTGGGCTTCCGCGTACGTGGAAATCGCTAAATCAGACCTAGCTTTTATTTCCCCATTTAGGGATTGGACCTTATTTTCCACCCAATAATCTCCTAGAGCTGGTTAGGGAGCATTTCTAGAAGTTTTCCATGGCCCTTGGAGAGGGTAAGATCTAACTCATCCTCTTTTATTTCGCCTTTTGTCCCTCATCTTCCATTGTTTAAAATTCATGTTAGGAGTTTAGGTTTTTGGGGAAACTCACACGTTAGTAAAAGCCCTAGGTGGATAAATGGTGTCCCTTTTACTAAAATCTTGGTGGTTAAGGATTAATAACTCATTCTTAGCTTGGGAAAAACTATTTTCTAACTCTAGTCTTTAATTCTAAACTTGATTTCTCAAATGGGTTAGTGTATGATTTTCATAGAAATTGGGGGTATTGGTAATGAAAGGAAATGGAAGCTCTCTTGGGGTTACTTAAATATGAAATTTAGGCTATTCATCGTAGGGGAACCTACTAAACTAGTTTAAATGAAAATTTCTAATTTTTGCCCTTGTGGGCCCGAGATTATCTCCATTGATCTCTTAGAACTCTTCCAGAGTCGTAGTATTCGAATGTACTCTACGCGTTACTTACTTGGAATACTTGTTCTTTTAGACCCTATTGTTTTCAACGCTTCCTGTAGAAGGAAGATAAAGTTTGAGAAGGATGTTTGTGGCACCTGTTCGGCTTTGAGATAGGTTACGACTTACTTCAGTTAGACTCCGATTAGGAATTCATATGAAATTAGTAGATATGGATGGAGAAAGCATGCATAGTTCTTCAGACAAGGTGTTGGGATGGATACTCTTACATTGGTAATTGTCTTATGTGTGTGGCTTGTCGCCGTACTGTGTTAGTGGGCTTGTTGTGTGGTTGTGATGTTGGGCTTGTCACCCCATATTGTGACACTGTACTTACCGCTTTATTAATCATAATTAGAGGTTTTGTTGATCTTGATGTTACATGTTGAGAATATTCATGACGTAAAATACATTTCCTTTATCCTTTATCGTTCCTGGTAGGTTTACCCATATTATGATCATTTATGTACAAAACTGTGGTTTAAGAGGGAGACTATTGTAGAGGCTGACGATGTGCTTGGGAGTTAGAAGTTCCATCTACACTTATGAATTGAGCGGTGAGTTGCATCGTATTTGTAATTGGGTTTTAATTTGGTTGTTGAATCTTTTGGTTATGGACGATTAGTGGCGGTTATTGCTCTTTATGATTATCATTGTTGAGTTTGACATTCATGCATGCATTTCATTCTCATTTCACGTGGTTACATGATGTGGTTCCAACGGAAACAATGGCAAACGCGTTATGGCATTGATGAAAGATTTACGGCAACAAGGAGAGAGTATTGTGATGTTTGATGGAAATATTATATGAGTTCGTGATCCAAGGTTGTATCGGAGCGTAATGTGATTTACTCGATGCCTGAGGTTTCTTGCCGGGACGAGCTATTACATGGACTTCGCGGATCCCCCATGGGTCATGACTATCGAGACGTCAAAAGTTCCATCCATAGCATGTGTTTACAGGTTGTGACTTTGGCCATTGCATTGGATTACACTTTATCCATTTGCATTGCATCTTACATCATTCTGGTTTTCCTTTATCTTGTCCGCTCTTTGGTTGTATAATGCTTAAGTGACTGTTTGGTTGTGATTAGGAATCTTAGTGGGGTGAAAATATATACCGAGGAATAGAACTTGACTTTAGCATATGATTCTAACGTAGAGAGACTCTCTTATACTATTTCTTGTACGACCACGTATACTTGCGTGTGCGTTTATGCCACAACTAGTTTTTGGCGTTGTTGCCGGGTACTTAGAAAAATTTACTATTTTCTAGTTTGAATTTTGTTTCTCTATTCAAGTTTTTACTCTGTTTCTATCATCTTTTTTTTAAAAAAAAATTATTTTTTATTACATAGGGTGTAAGGGAAGGGGAAATGGGGAAAGGGATTACAATGTGGGGATTCGAACCCTCACCAACAAGGTAAGAGTTCAGGTAGCCAACCAACTGAGCTACTAAATCCTTACTGGTTTCTTTGGTCTACTTGTGTTCCTCCCGTGATTTCTCTCGTTTATTCCAAACACTCAAAGTCAAGGAAAAACATTGGCTATCTTTGATCCTAAAATTGAAAGAACTTTACACAAGCAGAGAAAGCTAGCAAACTACGAGCGTGACCTCGATTTAATTAATAACAACGAAGTTGAGGACAGGAAATTTGAAAGACCTGTTGAGATGGCACAACAAGACTGTGTCCCTCTGTTGAATTTTGCTAGGCCCAGTCTAGCAAATGCTGCAAAGGCTATTGTAAACTTGAAATCACAGGAAATTTTGATCTGAAAGAAGGAATAGTACGGCTAGTAAAGAACACTTTCCAGTATATCTGTAAGCCTCATGAAGACCCACATAAGCACTTGATGACATTTGTTGAGTTGAGCAAAACTTTCACTATAAAGATGTCGTCGACGACTATGTGAAGTAGGCATTGTTTCCATTTGTTAGCTTTGCATGACCTAAGTGTCTATCCCGAGGCAAACCTACTTCTCGCTTGCGGACAGAACAGGTTACCTAACCTGTTCTATAAAAGTGATTGCAGAATAAAAACAACCATGAAGGTAAGGAACACAGTAATTTTACGTGGAAACCACTCAGCTCAAAAGGTGATAAAAACCACGACCTACAGATCTGTAGAAATTCCCCAATCACTCCACTACAACAATGAGCCAACTGCAAATTCAAGTTATAGACCTACAACCTAGTAACTACACTTTAATCCCTATCTTAGTAATCAAACTCTGACTAGTAAGCAACCTTCAAATAGTAAACTCCTACTTGAAGTTGAATTTACAATAACTATTTGTATCTACTAGTATGCTTCTATGTAAGCGGATAAAGATACAACTCGATAGACCAAACCTAATACAAGATATCTAGACTTGTGAACTGGAGAACATTATACAGGAAAACAGTTCCTTTAATCCTTCTTCTTATACTAGGGACGCAACCCCGAATTCTTGAATATTCTTGGATATAACTTCTTTGTGCCATATTTTGCAAATCCTAGTCGTTGTAGGACCTGCCTTGGAACATGTTCACGAACCTGTTTCATCCACCTGTTCGTCTGTCTCTTCACTGTATGAGATAGAACATGTTCTTTTACCTGTTCCACATATCTCTTTCATTCTTCATCTATTGAACTGTTTCTGAGATCTTATCGGGAACATGTTGATAGACCTGTCTCACATAACTGTAAGCTCTATGTCTGCAACTGGTCACCTTCACCTTTGATCATTTTAAGCTCTTCTTTATATAATGTCTTCGCCTCTGAGTCATTTATCCACTGCACCTGATGACCTGTGATCATTCCTCTTTCTGCATATTATGGCTCTTTGGGAAAGAACGTGTTTTGCATACTTGTTCTATTTCTTCAACGAACTACTTCTTTCAGTAAGTCATCTATTCTCCCTTTGCTACCTTGTTCAATTGTCTTATTCATTGAATCATTTATGTTGCATACTAAACATCTCTGTAGGCTAGGTCACTTCTTTCTCTGTGCTTGTCTGCTTGTCTGTATCTAATGGAACATGTTAGTGGACCTGATTTATGTGCATTGCTTGCAGCTATTTCTTGCGATCGATCAGGTCTTTGTACTATTTCCATGTGCATCACTTTCTTGCTCATTCAGACATTGCACGGTGTTTGGAACATCTGCTTCAATTGGCCATAGGTATAGCTTGGTTTTTCTTCTACACGGTCAATCATTATTCATCTGTTGTCAATCATCAAAACTCACATATGCATTAGTCTAGCTAGTGCCAACAATTTTTTCTTTTTTGATGATTACAAACTCTCTGTCTTTTTTGTGCTCATTGCACCACTACATTTTAACTTGTTCTTTCAACCTGTTCCAAACACTCACAGCTTTGACTTGACTTCAAATTTAATCATGCTACCATATAATTCATATAGCTGATTAGCACAATTCACTCTTCCTCTTTTTAGCATCAATAAAAATTTAATCCCAGATTATGGTTAGAAGTATTCAACTCATGGCCACTGGGGCTGTTGCATATACACAGATAAGAACAATTACTTGTTTAGTCAAGAAAACATTCATGTCATATAATTTTAGGCACAAATTAGTAAGATATACAATATATTTTTGATGTCAACAAGTACAATTCTAGTTCCTTGGTTACAACCACATATAACAGATCATAGGAACTGGACTCTTAAATATGTACAAGGATATGTTTAGGGAAGGACTAATCCTATGGAGTTCTCACTACTGGGATGACTTGGTTTGGAGGATCTGATTGATTCAAGTTTTTTATTAGCTTTGAGATCTCCTTCCTCATCCATGTTTTTCTCCCAAGAAGATCCACTATCTTTTTCTACCGATTTTGCCCATTAGAATCAAGATCTGGATGGTAATTCTTTTCTTAATGGTGAAGGGTTCCATACTTCTTCATGAACCCTTATATTTCCATAGCTTCTTTTTCGTTATAGCTCAAATAGATCCTTTTTAGGTGAGCTTATATCAATGATTTTCTCCATTCTATTCCTTATTTTGGAATTTTTCACATATTCCCCTATTTATGTGCTCCAACCAAGGCTCTTTTCCCCTTCATCTTTCCTGTTGGTAAAATCATTTGGTCATCCAAGAAAGGTGTGTTTGTGAGGGTAATGTGAGGTACATTTTCTAATTTGGAGAGATCAAGGGAGTGTGAGGAGGTGGGAGGTTGATCGGAGCTTGAGAAGTATTTGCACATCTTATTTTTCATCGAGCTCCGACGTGAGAGAGATCAGATAAGATTTGTGAGGTAAAAGTGAGTCTATATAGGTTTATGAAGAGATTTGATCGGGTAGCTGAAAAGTCCGATTTTTGCGAAGAGCATGATTTGATTTTGACTGTCTTTTTCAAGGCTATCATCATGACTCACTTTTTCTTCTCTCAATGAACTCCTTAGACAGCTAGTCATGGCTAGAGTAGATAAAACATGTTATACCCCGTACTTTGCACGCTCGGATATTTTGAGATGGTTGCGATAAGCTAAGCACAAGTGTTATAAACCGTATTTTGAATATTTGGACATTTTGAGATAATTATGGTAAGTTGAGGACAATGCTATGTTTTAGTCTTGCTTGATATAAATTGGTTATGAAAAATGTTGGTTTGGAAATATTAGAAAAGGTGAAGGGTAAATTTGGAATTAGGAAGATTAAGTTGCATGAATTATGCGGTAGTATGGTTGATCTTGTTTAACATATATGTTGTTTATGAAAACGTTGGTGTGGGATATCGAGGAAAGGCTAAGAGCAAAATTGGAATTGCAAAAAATTAGTTTCGTAAATTACAAAAACTAGCCATGATGAGTTGGGCTTAGAAAAATTCAAAAAAAGAGAAGGAGGCCCAACCCACCAAAAGGTGGCCGGCCATCCTATGGAAAAAAAAAAAAAGAAGTTGGACCAAGCCCATGTAATTAATTTGGTAATAAAAAGAAGAGAAGGGGGGCTAATTGAACATTCAAGAAACTTCAAGAATAAGAGAGGAAAAAAAAAACAAAAAGAAGAGAGGAGAAAGAGAGCAAGGCCGTCGGCCATGCTTGAAGAAAAGAGGAAAATAAAAAAAATTTGGAGCCTAATCCTTGGTTTAAAAATTTGTTTCTTCTTGAATTCCTATTAAGTTCAAGGCGCTCTTCAACGTGATATAATTATTTAAGCGAGAAGACTACGTTTGCGGCAAGTGGGAAGTTGAAGGAAAGGTAAGAATTCATTCATTCATTTTTTTTTATATGTTATGAAAGGTTTGTTATGTTGTGATATGTAGATATGGATAGAATGAATGAAAATATGAAGGTTTGCATGGTGATGTGTATATGTGCATGGCCGTGTATGTGTGGGAAGGTGTGTGTGGCCGTGTGGTATATATGGAGTAGGAAGAAAAGGAAAAGAAATTCATTTACGTTGCTAGTTGCGTTGTTGTGACGTTTATTACGTAAATCAAGGTTTAACGATTAAAGTCGGCATTGAAATTGGTTGTATGTCGTTATGGGAAATTTTGTGTGTTAATGTAGTTTTTATGTAATCATGGTGGTTGAGGCCTAAGGTGTGAGTTAATGTTGTTGTTGATGAATTTGGGAGACGAAAATGTGTTATGAACATTTATGTCGAAAAATAGAGGTTTTGAATGAATTAAGGTTTCGGTGAGATTTTTGTATGCTTTATAAATATTTTGTATAATGATATGGAATACTTTTGGATTACGTTGGAATGGTTTTGATTAGTAATGGATATGAAAATGTTGATATTAGTTTGGAATTGTGAAGTTGGAATGGAAGTTGTCGCCTTATATAGAAATGAAGATTTCTCATGTTAAGAACGCATTCTAATTGCTTATTGATGTTGTTGGATTATTGGGTTGTTGTTGAATGACATATTGGGCCGAGTTAATTCTCGGGGATGGCGCGTTTATAGGGGAAATGCTGCCGAAATTTTTATAGGCAAGTGTTACTTGAGATTCAACCCCTAAAGGCTTATAATTCATAATTGGTAAACATGATCATTTGCAGATTTTGGGTGAAACGGGAATCGAGTTTGGACGGGCATAAAAGGCGAATAAGGTATGTAAAGCTCACCTATTCTTTCTCTTGGCATGTCCTAGATATAATAGGTTTGAATTTGGACCTCGGGGACAACTCTACTCTTCGAATCTACGTCCAAAATCGCCCTTTTTCATTCGAAAGAATTGAATTGAATATTAGGCGAACTACTTAGAAAAGTTGACTAAACCTCTAGAATTTGTGTAAATGAAATCCTATTACCTTAAAACCCTCATAAGTGACGTCATGAAGTTTAAAATACATGAGTTATGTTCGCCACCTCATTTGACCCGAGGTGGGCCCACTATTCCTGAATTTTTCTTTATTGTTCGTTTGGCTTGTTTTTAAATGAAAACCAAAGGAAACTCTTCATTACTCTTCTAACTACTAAGCGACAATTGCTTTAATTATTTTAATGAGTCTTATACATACTTCAAAATATACAACGATTTCGGAAAGAATACTATGACATGAACCATCGCGATACCTGAAAGATATATATACTATGACTACCTCTCAAATTTCTTTTATATGATTTGTCATCGAATTATGCTATCGAGTTCCCGTAAATGTTTTGTATTTTGACATGCGCAAATAATCCCGAAGTTTTAATTTGATATAAATCCGCGGCATCCGAAAGGTACGTGTTATGACTATCGTCCGATTTCTTTCCTAAATGACTTGTCATCGGATTATTCCGTCGATCCCTATATATTGTAAATATTTTATGATGCATAAGTTTCTCACTACTCCACTCGTGGATGCCTCAATGTTTCTTTCACCGAGCCCGGAGGATATGTTATCACGCGTATTCCACCGCATTGTTCGCCGTGCCTCGGTGTGAGGGGGAAGGTATATATACACGGGTTGTGGTGTATGATGTGCCATGCACACACACTCGATATGATATGACATGATATGGCCATCCGATATGTTATGATATGTGCACATTTCGATCCGATATGATATGTTGTGGCGGCGCGTTGTCGGGCGACCACTTTTTCGCTTGCCGAGTCTCCCGACGGGAACCGACCATGACATGTTTTATCGCTATGCATTTGCTTGTGTTTCATGAGTAAGCATTTCGATACTCCGGTTAGTACATTTATGTTCGTATCCTCCGTTCGCTTATGATTCGTTTATCGTATTTTATGCTTTACATGCTCGCACATATTTCGTACCGACCCCCCGTTCTTCGGGGTCGCGTTTCATGCCGCGCGGTACACCCGGATGATTAAGAGTTTTGTAGAGATGTTCCGCCGGCGTTGGCAAGCTCCATTTGTTCCTGGAGTGCTGCCGTGTCAGATTATGCATGTTATGTCTTCTGAGTATCCGTTAGAGACTTTGCAGACAGCGTTGTGGGTTCTGGATGTCAGTTCTGTAGGCGGCCCCACCGGCCGTCATGTCATTCCGTATTATGCCATAAATTCCATATGATTACGATTTCTCGTCGATTTGTAAACTACAAAGGATATTTCCAAAATATTTGTTTGTATTTATCATTTTTGTCTGATTAAGAGTCCGAAAGCTTATGTAGGTAATAAGAGTCTGTGGGTTCGCTCGGCTCCGAATATGGGGTCGGGTGCCCATCACACCCTTAGTAAAATCAGGGTGTGACAAAGTGGTATCAGAGCAGGTCTGTCCTAGGGGTTGTCTGCAAAGTCGTGTCCAGTAGAGTCCTGTTTATGGTGTGAAGCGCGCCACATTTATAAACAGGAGGCTACGGGGCATCTAGGGATTGTTGACCTTCTTTCTGTCTTAGATCGTGCGATAGAGCCAAGTCATAGGAGAATGAAATTCCTATATGTGGGCTTTACATACGATAAAAGGAAGTAAGGGATGACATGAAAGCTACAGAAATGAATTTTGATATATTTGTTCCGCTACCGGAAATCGGAAGCCTTGAATGGCGGGAATGCGTTATATAACTGAATGTCCTGTGAAGTATCGTTGGTATTTGTTACGTACAAAGTTGGAATATTAAGAATGGTAAAAGAGATTTTGCTGAAATCGCTAATTAGGATAATTCGTTAGAGACGTCAAAAGGGGGAAAGAAAATATCGTAAGTAGACAATAAAAAGAGATGCGCTGTTCAGAGGAGTTATGGATTGGGGTATGGCGTGAAAAAAAAATGATTATAGGAAAGACGGTTAACAGTCTGAAAGATCGAGACGAATGACCTTCGATGCCCAGTCGAAATAAGGTTTATTGGAGGATTTAAAAATAGTTTACAATCGATTTTGCGGAAAATCATTACGTAGGAATGGTGCGGGGAGATCCAAACAGGACAATACCCGAAGTACCTATAAGTAATGACGATGAAAGTATATTTGTTATTATTGGGAATCTGGGAGTTTAGAACGAAAGATGAATATTGTGTAATAAGAGGGGTAAAATAGTAATTATGAAAAGAGGGACGTATTATGGAAAAGTCTCGAAATCTGTAGGACTTCAATTTGCTCCAAATAAGGTAATAAAGGTCATGTGATAGAGCGGACACGATCATACTGGCATTAGAGCATCATATTGCACCCGAGTTTCAAGGTTAAGCGTCTTTACGACCAGAGCAAATCTGGGATGGGTGACCCCCTGGGAAGTGCATTAAGAATTCCACAAATGCAGAAGTATGAAAGGAATGGGAGATCAGGATGACCCAAAAGGAAATTAGAATATGTGGAATAGCTAGAAAAGCTTAATAAGGGTGGCCACGAAGATAAGTAAAGCCGAGTGACGACGTAGCCAAAAACAGGATACGATCTATGTGACTAGAATACACGGGTAAAGTGTGAACATAAAAGTGAGCTACTGAACGTATGAAAGAGACTTGTTACATTCTGTAGAGAAAAGTGTGGGAATAAGATTATATGTTGACGGGAACAATAAGAAGAATAAGGAAAAGAAGAGTAATAGGTTATGTTGTACTAAGTTTTAAGGAACACCTCCCACGCCATCTGTAAAGGACATTATTTTTATTTGGGAAAAATCTTGCCTTGAAGAAACGTATATGAATGGCGAAGGCGCGATTCGTCTAAATGGGCTAGAATATGTTCCAACCATATTGTGCTTTAGAAGAAGGCCCAAATTGGCGGGCAAGAATGCCCGGTAACTGAGGGCAACTATGATGAGAGAGTCCAGAGTACATAAGTAAATACGTGTGATCTAAGTAGTTCGTCTAGAATTTAAGAATAAGTCGGAGGATAAATCATGTGAATCAAGTACTGGAATGCCTTGCGATACTTACCAAGCTCTAGTTCCTTCTGACGGTGGTTGAAGAATATTTTCTGATAACCGCTTATTAAATTGTGCTTAACAAATTAGAAATGGAATTCATGGAAGGAAAAGTGGACATAGATGAAGAAATGAGAAAAGTACCAAAGGGAGCACTCAAATGGGCATAATTAAGTGACCATGGGTCCGGGATAAATGGAAAATACATAATTATGAACAGAAGAGGTAGTGCGACAAAAAGGTCATCAAACGAGACCACTACTAAGATGAAATTAGTATGACTTCGGGTAAGATTGTAAGTAACAATGAGCATATGAAAGGAGTGAGAGAATATGAAGCATAAGGAAACACTACGTACTACGTATGTATGACCTTATCTTGGAAGTAGTGCAAACCATAAGAAACAAGAATTGAGAATTGAGAATTTGTGAGACGACTAACATGTTGTAAGTTTATTGGGAAAAGTAGACGGTACCTATCTTATGGAATAAGATAAGGTATTGTAAAAGCTTGGAATATTTATCATCAAAACATAAATGTTACGGGATGAGGAGTTTGGAATGATTATACGCACTAACTCTTGACGGGAATAAATACAATACAATTTGGATATGTTGTTGCCACAACGACGTTATCTGAACACTAATCACTAATGGGAATTATTAGAGTATGGCTCGGATCAATTGTTTCAATAGCGATATTGCCTGAGCCCTAATTATCAGACTAGATTTTGTGCGAGATATTGGGGGAAACTTTACCATTTGTGAATACGTTAGAATTTCATACGGGGGTAATCTAAGTCATAGAAGGAAAGAAATGTGGATACGGTATGGTATGTTAAATGTATTCGGAAAGAAACATGTGAGTTTGGAAAATTTTAAAAGGAGCCATAAGATGGAAGGTAAATAGACAATGATAGAGGAGCGCCCTAAAAGGGGGGAAGCGGATAAGAGAGACGCAAAAGTAAGATGGAAATCAACTGATATTACAGCACGTTTAATATGAGCGCTTGAATTTTCTGCGAGATCCTATCTTTGAAACCAGTTGGTGCAATCTGAAACCGACAACAAACAAATGGGAGCCAAAACGATAATTAAAGTGGTACTAGGGATGGCCGGTGAAGGTTGTGAGTAATATGATTCCAGGTAGTGGATGCTTGTAAAAAGGAGAAAGGAATACGACAAATAGAATCAGTGCATTTGGTACGAATGGGATACGCAAGATAGAATAAATCAGAAAGAGGAGAGACTATGATTGAGATCGAACATACTTTTACGCAAATTATGTAAGAATGGTCATGTAACTCACGAATATTTGCACAATAAGCAAACCAAGTGAGTACATGATTGATGAGAAATGTAAGGATCCAACAATGACAGTATAGTTATGATATTTTGAATATGATACAAAAACATGCAAGGGTGGTCTAGACCAAATTACCAAAGTGGAATTGGTACTAAAAGTAAGCAGAACTTGACCAGGATCAATTAAAGATTTCTCCCGATACTGATTGTAAGATAAAGGGGGAAGACAAGGAACAACCTAAAGGTTAGTGTGGCGATGCTAAGGCATTTCTTGGATTAACTTGTGTATGTTTACATATCCTCGCAGAGATTACAATATAATCAGTGGCAGTGAAGATTAAGAGCAAAAAAATCGCAGAAAAAGCGAAAAATGAGAAAGTTTGAACCAAAGACAACGGAGCGATATGAAATAAATGCCAAAAATATGACAAATGAAATTAAGAAAGTTATGAAATGGCTAAACAGGATTACCAGGACTATGTAAGATTATACCTCAAAAAAAAAGGTAGTGAGGTTTCATGAGGACCTACATTTACTATGTCGAACAGAATACCTAGTATATGGTTAACTCTGGAGATCCGTCCGAAAAGAATGGAGAATACAAGTAAGTTTTAAACCAACATCTGCTATTGAATTGACGGCCAGGCTAAGCGTGTTACCCAGACGCTAGAAAATAAGTTACGAGCCCGTATCATAGATTTCAGAGGCAACGGAAATGAACACTTGCCACTTGTCGAACTATTGATAATAATAGCAATCAGAACACACCGCTTAAGGTTCTGTATGGTAAGAAAAGTGCGTCAGCGATTAGCAATTTAATAGTGACAAGGCTAAGTTACTTGGTACAAATATAGTTCAACGGATAGTTGATAAAGTGAAACTCACTTGGGAACAGTCATTAGTGACTTAGAACTGACAGAAATCAGATACAAGTAATCGTTGTCGATGCTTAGAACTCCGGGTTGACAACTGGACATTTTCGAAAAATATCACCCATGAGAGGTGTTATGAGAAAAACATAGTCGAGATGTCTTAGACGTTATCGGATCAGTCGTGAAGTAAACAAGGTTTTCTATGAATCGGATTTACTATCTAATTGAGAAGCGGTGCATCCGGTGTTCTGTATGCCTATGCTTCGCAGATACATTGCGACCCTTATAATATTCGCCGTGGAGGGGCATCAAGGAATAGAAGAGGCGCCTACGAGAAACGGCCAATAACGATCCTAGTTGGCGGGGAAAAAAGAAGGTGATAAGGATGTGGCTCGCATTAAGGTACAGTTTGGCAGAATAGTAGTAAGGAAAAGGTGACTTAAGAAAACTCTAGGCGAGATGAAAAAGAAGTACCCCTACCCTACGGATAGTCAGAATTACTTATTTGATTGTGTTGATTAATGCACGAATTGTGTGTGATAACTGTAAAAGGAAACACCCCCGAAATACGTATGAGTTCCTATAGGGCCTAGTTTAACATTCGAGGACGAATGTTCTAAAGGGGGAGGATGTTATACCCGTACTTTGCACGCTCGGATATTTTGAGATGGTTGCGTAATAAGTTAAGGACAAGTGTTATAAATCGTATTTTGAATATTTGGACATTTTGAGATAATTTTGGTAAGTTGTGGACAATATGTTTTAGTCTTGCTTGATATAAATTGGTTATGAAAAATGTTGTTTGGAAATATTAGAAAAGGTGAATGGTAAATTTGGAATTAGGAAGATTAAGTTGCATGAATTATGCGGTAGTATGGTTGATCTTGTTTAACATATATGTTGTTTATGAAAAACGTTGGTGTGGGATATCGAGGAAAGGCTAAGAGCAAAATTGGAATTGCAAAAAATTAGTTTCGTAAATTACAAAAACTAGCCATGATGAGTTGGGCTTAGGAAAAAAAAAAAAGAAAAGGAGGCCCAACCCACCAAAAGGTGGCCGGCCATCCTATGGAAAAAAAGAAAAGAAGATGGGCCAAGCCCATGTAATTAATTTGGTAATAAAAAGAAGAGAAGGGGGGCTAATTGAACATTCAAGAAACTTCAAGAATAAGAGAGGGAGAAAACAAAAAAAAAAAAGAGAAGAGAAAGAGAGCAAGGCCGTCGGCCATGCTTGAAGAAAAGAGGAAAATAAAAAAAATTTGGAGCCTAATCCTTGGTTTAAAAATTTGTTTCTTCTTGAATTCCTATTAAGTTCAAGGCGCTCTTCAACGTGATATAATTATTTAAGCGAGAAGACTACGTTTGCGGCAAGTGGGAAGTTGAAGGAAAGGTAAGAATTCATTCATTCATTTTTTTTTTATATGTTATGAAAGGTTTGTTATGTTGTGATATGTAGATATGGATAGAATGAATGAAAATATGAAGGTTTGCATGGTGATGTGTATATGTGCATGGCCGTGTATGTGTGGGAAGGTGTGTGTGGCCGTGTGGTATATATGGAGTAGGAAGAAAAGCAAATGAAATTCATTTACGTTGCTAGTTGCGTTGTTGTGACGTTTATTACGTAAATAAAGGTTTAACGATTGAAGTCGGCATTGAAATTGGTTGTATGTCGTTATGGGAAATTTTGTGTGTTAATATAGTTTTTATGTAATCATGGTGGTGGAGGCCTAAGGTGTGAGTTAATGTTGTTGTTGATGAATTTGGGAGACGAAAATGTGTTATGAACATTTATGTCGAAAAATAGAGGTTTTGAATGAATTAAGGTTTCGGTGAGATTTTTGTATGCTTTATAAATATTTTGTATAATGATATGGAATACTTTTGGATTACGTTGGAATGGTTTTGATTAGTAATGGATATGAAAATGTTGATATTAGTTTGGAATTGTGAAGTTGGAATGGAAGTTGTCGCCTTATATAGAAATGAAGATTTCTCATGTTAAGAATGCATTCTAATTGCTTATTGATGTTGTTGGATTATTGGGTTGTTGTTGAATGACATATTGGGCCGAGTTAATTCTCGGGGATGGCGCGTTTATAGGGGAAATCTGCCGAAATTTTTATAGGCAAGTGTTACTTTGAGATTCAACCCCTAAAGGCTTATAATTCATAATTGGTAAACATGACCATTTGCAGATTTTGGGTGAAACGGGAATCGAGTTTGGACGGGCATAAAAGGCGAATAAGGTATGTAAAGCTCACCTATTCTTTCTCTTGGCATGTCCTAGATATAATAGGTTTGAATTTGGACCTCGGGGACAACTCTACTCTTCGGAATCTACGTCCGAAATCGCCCCTTTTTCATTCAGTGGAATTGAACTAATTAGGTTGCAACTACTTAGAAAAGTTGACTAAACCTCTAGAATTTGTGTAAATGAAATCCTATTACCTTAAAACCCTCATAAGTGACGTCATGAAGTTTAAAATACATGAGTTATGTTCGCCACCTCATTTGACCCGAGGTGGGCCCACTATTCCTGAATTTTTCTTTATTGTTCCGTTTGGCTTGTTTTTTGAAAACCAAAGGAAACTCTTCATTACTCTTCTAACTACTAAGCGACAATTGCTTTAATTATTTTAATGAGTCTTATACATACTTCGAAATATACAACGATTTCGGAAAGAATACTATGACATGAACCATCGCGATACCTGAAAGATATATATACTATGACTACCTCTCAATTTCTTTTATATGATTTGTCATCTGAATTATGCTATCGAGTTCCTGTAAATGTTTTGTATTTTGACATGCGCAAATAATCCCAGAAGTTTTAATTTGATATAATCCCCCGCGGCATCCGAAAGGTACGTGTTATGACTATCGTCCGATTTCTTTCCTAAATGACTTGCCGCTCGGATTATTCCGTCGAGTCTTTGTATAATATTTTATGATGCATAAGTTTCTCACTACTCCACTCGTGGATGCCTCAATGTTTCCTTCACCGAGCCGGGCCAGGATATGTTATCACGCGTATTCCACTGCATTGTTCGCCGTGCCTCGGTGTGAGGGGGGCAG
This sequence comes from Lycium ferocissimum, assembly GCF_029784015.1. NCBI lineage: Eukaryota > Viridiplantae > Streptophyta > Magnoliopsida > Solanales > Solanaceae > Lycium > Lycium ferocissimum. Next base: position 50,669 of record NW_026727696.1, read on the forward strand.
GTATATATGTACATGGGTTGTGGTGTATGATGTGCCATGTACACACTCTGATATGATATGACATGATATGGCCATCTGATATGTTATGATATGTGCACATTTCTGATCTGATATGATATGTTGTGGCGCCAGTGTCGGGGGCGACCACTTTACGTTTGCTTAGTCTCCTGATGGGAACCGGCCATGACATGTTTTCTGCTATGCATTTGCTTGTGTTTCATGAGTAAGCATTTCTGATACTCCGGTTAGTACATTTATGTTCTGTATCCTCTGTTCAGTTATGATTCTGTTTATCGTATTTTATGCTTTACATGCTCAGTAAATATTTCGTGCGACCCCCCACGTTCTTCGGGGCTGCGTTTCATGCCGCGCGTACACCCGAGATGATTACGGGCTTTGTAGGAGATGTTCCAGCGGCGTTGGCAAGCTCCATTTGTTCCTGGAGTGCTGCCGTGTCAGATTATGCATGTTATGTCTTCTGAGTATCCGTTAGAGACTTTGCAGACAGCGTTGTGGGTTCTGGATGTCAGTTTTGTAGGCGGCCCCACCGGCCGTCATGTCATTCTGTATTATGCCATAAATTCCATATGATTACAGATTCTGTCGATTTGTAAACTACAAAGGATATTTCCAAAATATTTCTTGTATTTATCATTTTTGTCTGATTAAGAGTCCGAAAGCTTATGTAGGTAATAAGAAATCGTGGGTTTGCTTTCGGACCGAATATGGGTTTGGTGCCCATCACACCCTTAGTAAAATCGGTGTGACAAAACAAAGGTGTCAAGTTATTCCATGACTCGAGTATATAATTGATTGTAGTGGAAAAGAACATACTCGAACACATTTTCAATCTTTGACTTGAGACTACTTCAAAGGATGGGTCATCATGCTTAGACTTTACAAGATCATGAACCTACCCTCCCTAGTTAATTTTAAGGGATACATATGCATCTTTAATTGTTCCAGTGCTAACGTAATCTTCTTTTTATAGGCCTTGTGTGAACCTTTCATTATTGTAGTTCGAATGCACATGACCCCACGATTTTCTTTTGCCATGAACGGGCCCTCCGATTTTACTCCCTGGTTTTTAGCACTTCACCTCCTGTGTGTACAACACTTGTTCCTATTTGACCGTATTCTTTTAAACTGAGGAACAATTTCCTGAACCTGTTTCATGCACGTTCACCCTATCTGATTGCCTTTCTCCTTTTGATAACCTTTTTTTCTGCAGTGTTTCCCTTATTCTATCTTAAGAGAAGCAAACTTAACAATATTTCCTCTCTTGATATTTATAGCAAGCACTTATTCATATACCATTTTATCTTGCTCTTCTACTCCTCTTTCTTGCAAGGGAATCAGGAATTAGCTTTGTGCACCGCCGTAAGCTTGGGTCCCTTTCCTTCACTCTTGGGATGTATCAATTCCTTCTTTGTCCATTCAGGCAATCCACATGAACCTGTTTCCAACACTTGTAGCTTTCTTCTTGACAGATTTGTGTTCTTCTTTGAAATCTTTAGCTTATTTATCTTATAACTCATGTTCACTGGACATTCAATTCTGCAGGGCCCCAACTTTCCACACAAAGTGAAAAACCCCTCTTCTGATACATCATGTTCTGCTATTCTATAAATCCCAATCCTGTAGTAATAATGTGTGTACAACTCGTGATATTTGAGAGTAGTTGAGAGGCTTGAGTCCATCAATTAGCTTTTTCAAGATCAAGCTCTGTTTTAAGCAGTTAAGCTAATATCTCTAGATTTTCGTTTTCTAACTGCAGCTCCCTTCTTACTCTTTTCAATTCGAACTTAACCTTTAGCTGCTCATTGTTCGCCTCATGCTTTTTTACTTTGGGTGTCACTTTCAAAACATTAGATTGAACACTCAATATAGATGAACCAAGTTGAGAGACCTGTTCTTTCAACAATTGATTCTCCTTCTTTGTTTTGACTATACTTTCTTCACTCTTCAGTAGTTGATCCTTCATACTTACGAGCTCATGGAGTGACTCATCTCTTCTCGTGCTCATCTCGATGTCTGACTCTGGATGATCATTAGCCATAAGTGCAGTGTGACCATCCTTATCCTCAGAGTCATCATCAGATCCTCAGGCTGCTACCATAGCCTTTGTAGTCTTCTTGTTTTTGCTAGCTTCCCGTTTCTCTTTTTTACGCCCTTGTCTTCTTTGATTTTATTTCCCAAAGTGGGTTGTCCTTGATCATGTGACCTATTTTATCGCACTTGAAGCATCCACCACCTTGTCCTCTAACAAAACTCCTTCCTCTTTCAGAGTTTTTTCCTAACTAATTTTCCTTTCTAAGGAATTTTCTAACGTTTCTCGTAATTAGGGCCATGTCCTCTTCATCATCTTTATTTGTGGCTTTCAGAGCTAACGATCTTTCTGAGCTTTCTTTTTCCATTCTAACATTCTCCATGTCCATCTCATAGGTCTTTAGATTTCCCACTAATTCATCTAGCAACATCTTCTCTATATCTTTTGCTTCCCTGATGGCTGTAACTTTCATCTTGAAAGATTTCAACAGGGTTCACAAAATTTTATCCACTGAATCTTTTGTGGAGATGACCTTATTAAGTGAGGTTAATTCATTTACAATGGAAGTATATCTAGTGAACATCTTGGCAATAGTCTCCCCTGGCTTCATTCTAAAATTCTCATAATCAGTGGAGAGCATAGCTTTTCTAAATTTCCGTACTTGACTTGTTCTTTCAGTGGCCCTCTTCACAGTGCATCCCAGTTTTCGGCCATAGTACATCCTGAGATTCTATTGTACTCGCCTGGTCCAAGCCCACAAATTAGAGAGTTTTTGGCCTTTGCATTCTTTCCGGGTATCTTGTAATCCTTTTCATCATACTCAGCCTTTTTTTTTCTCATTTCTGTCCCATCTTTTTTCTTCTTCATGGGATGTTTAGGTCCTTCGATCACCCCATCCCATAATTCATAATCTTCTGCTTGCAGGTGATCTTTCATTCATGCCTTCCACCATTGATAGAATTGTCCATTAAATAATGGCGGGCTTCTGGTGGATTGACCCTTTGAGAGTTCTGTAGGAGGTGCAACATACATCATAATCTTCTCCAAGGTGTTAACCCTTCGAGGAGAACTAGCTCTAAAATAATTTTTAGCTTTACACGACCTAAGTGTTTGTCCCGAGGTATACCTACTTCTCACCTGCAGACAGAACATGTTACCTAACTTGTTTTACAAAACGTGTTTGCGGAATAAAAACAACCATGAAGGTAAAGGACACAGTAATTTTACGTGGAAACCACCCGGCTCAAAAGATGATAAAAACCACAACCTACAGACCTGAAGGATTTCCCTAATCACTCCACTACAACAACGAGCCAACTGCAAATTCAAGTTATAGACCTGTAACCTAGGAACTACACTCTTATCCCTATCTTACTAATCACACTCTGACTAGCAAGCAACCTTCAAATAGTAAACTCCTACTTGAAGTTGAATTTACAATAACTGTTTGCATCTACTTGTATGCTTCTATGTAAGCGGATAAAGATACAACACGATAGACTAGCCCTAATACATGATATCTAGACTTCTGAACTGGAGAACATTATACAGTAAAAAAGTTCCTTCAATCCTTTTTCTTGCACTAGGGACGCAACCCCGGATTCTTTAATATTCTTGGATATAACTTCCTTGCACCATATTCTTCAAATCCTAGCCGTTGTAGGACTTTCCCTGGAACAAGTCCACAAACCTGTTTCATCCACCTGCTTATTCTATCTCTGAAACTCTGCGTTGTATGAGATAGAATATGTTCTTGTACCTGCTCCACCAATCTCTTTCATTCTTCATCTGTTGAACTGCTTCTGAGATCATGCCTAGAACATGTTAATAGACCTGTTTCATATAACTGTAAGCTTTATGTCTGCAACTAGTCACCTTCACCTCTTATCATTTTAAGCTCTTCTTTATATAATGTCTTCACCTCTTAGTCATTTATACACTGCCCCTGATGACCTGTGATCATTCCACTTCCTACATATGATGAATCATTGGGATAGAACTTCTTTTGCATACTTGTTCTATTTCTGAACTACTTGTAATGACCCGCTAGGTCGTTATAGTCTTTTCGATGCGATTGACCCTTTCCCGAGCTTGGTTAGCTCACTTTTGATCGGAGGAGACAGTTGACACACTTCTCGAGGTGTTCAGGTTTGATTTTGGTGACTTTTTGAAAAAAATTAGATTTAAGCGAAAAAAAGTTGATTCAAAGTTGACTTTTGGGTAAATGGACCTTTTTTCAAAATTCGTCGATTCCAAGAGATCTGGATGGTATTTTAGAACTATTTGTATATCTAGTTTGGTTCCCAATGCACTCGGGTGCATTTTAGGACTTGGGTTGGAAAGTCAGAATTGAGGTATCAGGGATTGGCTCGGTCAACGAGACATTCGTTGGGAATTTCGAGGCCACGAGCGTGTTCGCAGCGAGTTTTTATGTGTGTCTATGTTTGTGGTTTGTGAGCAAATGACCTCGAGTATTAGTCGGGATTCCGAATTCAGATTGTGCTTATCGGGAATCTCTGGTGTACGCCATGGCGCCCTCTCCGCGTCCCCCCTGGGGGAGGCCCGGG